>NW_012115044.1:384956-420521 GCF_000951035.1 Colobus angolensis palliatus
TTTTTTTTTTTTTTAAATTAGGTGAGAAACAAAAAGGCCTGGGCAGGAAAAAAATAAACAAATAAATAAATAAATCAGGTGACTACCCCATACTCTGATTTAGTTACTATTTTAATTTTCCTGGGGAAATCCTGACAGTCCATTAATTGTTTTTGCAAAAATAAATAAGGTTAAACCTATTTGGGTACCACAGACAGCAAAATTGTCACCTACATAATTATATTTTCCTCTCTCCCACTAAAACTAAATCATATTGTATAACATGGGAGAAAGTCTATATCTTGATCACCTTTGTATTCACAATGCCTGTTAAGTTTGTTGACTAACCATAGTAAAAATATTATACAGGCTTTTACCTTGATGTTGAAAGACAAGATGCTTAAAATTCTAACATGTTTGTAAAATTTTAACACACCATTTGATAACATGATTATAATAAATTCACATAAATATAACTAAAATTTAATTCAAATCAACAAATTATGAAAATTGATTAATATATAGCAAATAAATATATGTAATTAATAGACTAATATTTCTTTTCTGAGCTTATTAGTATATGTATTGGTGTGTAGGTAAGTAGTGTGTGTGTGTGTGTGTGTGTATGCTATAGAGTAAAATTGTACTAATTCAAAATAGAGTGGGACCTAACTCAACTAAAGAGTTTCTGCACTGCAAAATAAACCATCAACAGATTAAACAGACAACCTACAGAATGGGAGAAAATATTCCCAAACTATGCATCTGACAAGGGGCTAATATTCAAAATCTATAAGGAACTTAAAGTAATCAACAAGAAAAAATAACCCCACTAAAAAGCAGGCAGAGGACTTCAATAGACACTTTTCAAAAGAAGACATGCAAGTGGCCAACAAACATGAAAAACGCTCAACATCACTAATCATCAGTGAGATGCAAATCAAAACCACAATGAGATGCCATCTCACACCAGTCAGAATGGCTATCATTAAAAAACAAGAGATGTCGGTGAGGCTGCAGACAAAAGCAAATGCTTATATACTATTAGTGAGAATTTAAATCAGTTCAGCCACTGTGGAAAGCAGTCTGGAGATTTCTCAAAGAACTAAAAATAGAACTACCATTCAACCTAGTAATCCCATTTCTGGGGATATACCCAGAGGAAAATCATTGTACCAAAAAGATACATGCACTCATATGTTTATCACAGCACTATTTATAACAGCAAAGACATGGAATCAACCCATCGGTGGTACACTGGATAAAGAAAATATGGCATATACACCATGAAATACTATACAGCCATGAAAAGAATGAAGTCATGTCCTTTGCATCAGCATGGATGCAGCTGGAGGCCATTATCCTAAGCAAATTCATGCAGAAACAGAAAACCAAATATTGCATGTTCTCACTTATAAGTGGGAGCTAAATCTTGGGTACACACAGACATAAAGACAGGAACAACAGACACTAGGAATTCCAAAGGGAGGGAGGAAGGGAGGGAAGGGACAAGGCTGAAAAACTTCCTATTGGGTACTACGTTCACTACGTGGGTGATGAGATCAACAGAAGCCCTAACCTCAATATCACACAATATATCCTTGAAACAAACCTGCATGTGTACCCTCTAAATCTAAAATAAAAATATTTTTTTAAAAAAGAGGTATATAATCTAAGTTATATAAAACATCTTTTAAATGTATATTGTTATTATGTTTAAGTCAAAATTAATATGCCCAAAATATAAATATAATAACCAAGTTAAATGAGATCAATCTATGAAAAAAACTAGAGTTGACAAAAGAACCATGTCCTATAGTGTAGCTTAAGCAGATAGATTCTTTGTTCACAAGAATTTGTTGCTGAACATCAGAGCTGAAGGATCATTGGAGGAATTTGTATTTCTTGAGCCCTTGTTTAAAAAGAAATTCTGATTTTAGAGGATTCCACTTATTCATAAGTAAATAACAATTTTCAGAGAAAGAAATTATGTTAAAGTTTTAAGAAGAAAATGTAGAATGTAAAAAGAGATTTACATTAATGCAATTTAAATTGTGAAATATAAACAAATTATAACCAACCACAAGCAGCCTATCTCATTACCAAATAGTTTAATTGAAAGAGAGAGATAAAGCATTTCAGGGTACTGGATCTGTTCAAGAAAAAGAAATTTTATAAATGTAATAAAGACATAAATGTCTAAAATTAAATCTTGTATAGAAATGTGAATGAATATGTGATCCAAATATGTAAATGAAGCTATTCAAGCCTCATGGAGGGAAGTTTTGCCCACCATCTTTTTAACTTCCTTCAAACCACTGCTCTCACCTCCCCTTCTTCCCTTCCTTTCTCTCTTCCCTGGTGGCAATATAAAACCTCAGAAGGCTAAAAGCATGTTAGTAGCTATGAGATTAGAAATTGGTTACCATCTCTTCACTATCTTAGATGAAAGTTAGGAATTGGAGAAATTATCATTTATCTAATATTATTATATTTAATTTTAGCAGGAAAACTCCCTTTTACATGCTGCTGCCCTGATAAAAGGCTCTTTCAAACCCAGAATGGGTCAGATTGTAACTTCTAAAATTCTCCCCCTCTAAATTACAACTTACTGAGGGCAACGACTGCTTCTCTCCATCTCTGTTTCCCAGAATGCCTAGCACACTGTCTTCAGTCTATTAGCAATTCAAGAAATGTTTGTTGAATTATTCAATTCATTAATTTGTGCATAACTAGAATTTGATCCTTTTTCTTTTTTTTTTTTTTTTCAGTTTTTTTTTTTTTTTTTTCCTCCTTTTTTTTTTTTTTTTTTTTTTTTTTTTTTTTTTTTTTGAGGTAGGGTCTCACTTTGTCACCCAGGCTGGAGTGCAGTGGCATGAACATGGCTCCCTGCAGCCTCAACTTCCCAGGCTCAAGAGATTCTCCCATCTCAGCCCCCCAAGTAGCTGGGACTACAGATGTGCACCACCACACCTGGTTAATTTTTGTATTTTTTGTAGAGACAGGGTTTTGCCATGTTGCTCAGGCTGGTCTCGAACTCCTGAGCTCAAGTGATCTGCCTGCCAAGCCTCCCAGGGTGCTAGGATTACGGGTCTGAGCCGCTGCGCCTGGCCTGATCCTTTCCTTTTCATCCCAGAGGACAGTGACAGACCCTTAGTGGAGTTCTGAAAATCTTAAAATGTGTTTTGATATACCTTCAGCTCCCTTTGTTTTATCTCACCTTCTCTTCTGACTTGCCTCTTCTTAAATTCCTGTCAAAGACTCAGAGCTTTCAACGTTTGTTCATGGCCATCTAGGAATTTCACTTTAAAATTGTTTAAACACTGTTAAGTTCTGTATAATCTCTTTTAAAATTATACCATGGTTTAAGTGATACTTTATAAATGGCACATTTCTTGCTATTAAAAGAAAACTTTAGCCAAATTAAATTTAACAGAGTTTAATTGAGCAAAGAACAATTCAAGAATTGGGCAGCCTTCTGAGCCAGAGTAGGCCCAGAGACTCCAGTACAGCCACGTGCAGAAAGATTTATGGACTGAAAAAAGAAAGTGATGTACAGAAAACAAAAGTGAGGTACAGAAATAGCCGAATTGGTTACAGCTTGGCATCTACCTTATTTTAACACAATTTGAACAGTTGGCCACCTTTGACCAAAACTCGGTAACTGGCTCAAGAGTAGGCTAGAGTCTAACTCCCTTTAGGTTATAGTTCACCAGGTACAAAGAAACCTATAGGCTGAACTTAAAGTATATAAGGAGGTAGCTTTAGGCTAAACTTGATTTAACATTGCTAAAATTTAGAAGACATAAATTTAAAAACTGAAGTAGAGAGCCGGGCGCGGTGGCTCACGCCTGTAATCCCAGCACTTTGGGAGGCCAAGGAGGGCAGATCACAAGGTCAGGAGTTCGAGACCAGCCTGGCCAATATGGTGAAACCCAATCTCTACTAAAAATGCAAAAATTAGCCATGTGTGGTGGTGCACGCCCATAGTCCCAGCAACTCAGAAGGCTGAGGCAGGATAACTGCATGAACCCAGGAGGCGGAGGTTGCAGTGAGCAGAGATCGTGCCATTGCACTCCAGCCTGGGTGACAGAGCGAGACTCCATCTCAAAAAAACAAAACAGACAAAAACTAAAGTAGAATCAATACAATATATTAATAATCTTTAAAGGGTTAATTAAAAGAGTACTTAGGGAATACATGATGGCTGACTTGTTCTTCCTAGAATTCCTCACAAGATATAGAGATTATATATGTTTATCTCCAGAGAGGAGAACTAAATCTAATAGGGGCCATCCCAGCAAGGCAGAATCTTATTCAAGGTCCAAAAAGCTCTCTAGTGAGCCATCTAAAAGTGGGGTAAGCTACTTTGTGATTTTCCTGGTGTTGAAAATGTTTAAGAAAAGGCTATAGTTTATACAGCCACCCATTCAGCATGAATAGAGAGAATTCATATATTAGAATAAAAGTTGAGGTTCTTCTGACTCTGCTGTTTAGAATCTAAGCATGTTTGTCTAATACAGACCCTCCCATCCTGGAGCAGTGAGAAGGCAGTGCACTGCCAAACCATCTCGGAGTTTTTTCAGAGTACATATGCCCAAGCCCCTCTCCACATAGAACTAGCACAGTAGGTCCAGGAAGGCGTCAGAGCATTGGGTACTTTAGGAAAACCTTCCAGGGGACTCTAATATACCACCCCACCCCATTCAGGGAAAGAAGAAAGCAAACAGCATAACTTTTGACAGGAAACTTGTCCAAAGATAAGGAAAAAAAAAAAAAAAGCCATGAAGAGAGAAAATTCCAGGTTACAAGATGATTCAGTGTGAATTAGTTTAGTTACACCTGGGATTTAACAACATGTTCTATTTTTATGTTTTATTTAACAAGCAAAACTGAGTCACTGAGTACACCACGCTGTCTCTGTAAATATTCCTTATGTAAGAGGCCAGTTGGTGGTTTAGGCCATGTGGTGATAACTACTAACTATCCAAAAGGCAAGCATAGTAAATTGCCAGCTAAGGACCTCAATGGAAACTGTCAGTTCTAACTACCTGCATTGCAAACCTAACATCATAATGTGATGACAAACACGAAATCCCCTTGTCAATCATCCCCGCTTCTACATATCTTCAAAGACTCTTATTCTCCAGCCCAATTAAAACTTGCTATTTTGTGCCCTATTTCCTAAGAATTGTCTTCTCTGATAGCTAATCTAATATATAATGTGAAAGTACTAATACCTTACAACGGACAGACGCATAAGTGTTTCAAGAAGGGAAATTCATTAATTAACTTGACAGGCATTGGCAAAAGTAAATGGGAATAAGAAGCCTTCTGGTTTCCTTCACTCACATCTCATGAAGCCTTTCCACTCGTGCAAAGGACAGCCAGAAAAACATCAGTTCTCTTTATGGTTATTTGGCATCAAACAAAAGCTTAGTTTAAATTAAGATCATACATTTCTATCAAATCTCTAAGAACTCAAGTTTCTTAGAATTACCTAAGATGGGTTGGCACACTTTTTTTGTAAAGGGCAAGTAGTAAATAGTTTCGGCCTTGTAAGCCAGATGGTCTCTGTCACAACTACTTATCTCTGTCCTTGTTGTGTGATGGCAGCCATAATAAACAAAAGGCAAGCAAACGGATGTGGCTGTGTTGCAATAAAATTTGATTTACTAAAACAGGTGGGAGGGTACATTTGGGCTCCCTGGGCTATAGTTTGCTGACCTCTGACCTAAAAAATGAAAATCCCAAAATTATACATATTTAACCAGGGTGGATACACGAGTGTGAGAAGATCCAGTGGTATGTCTGAATCCAGAGTCACAAAAGGCATCGAAGCAAGCTCCATATAATCATAGAAGAAGCTCTCTGATATTTTCTTCTTAACTTCCTCCTCTGCCTCTTCCACAGCTGGGGCAGGGGTTTGCTGAGATACTAAAAAAATAAAATAATTTAAGAAGAATGATATGGTTTGGCTGTGTCCCCACCCAAATCTCATCTTGAATTGTAGTTCCCATAATCTCCACATGTCATAGGAGAGACCTGGTAGGAGGTAATTGAATCACAGGGGCTGTTACTTCCATGCTGTTCTCATGATGGTGAATGAGTTCTTACAAGATCTGATGGTTTTATAAGGGACATTTCCCTCCTTTGCTCTGCACTTCTCCTTGCTGCCATCATGTGAAGGACATGTTTGCTGCCCTTTCTGCCATAATTGTAAGTTTCCTGAGGCCTTCCCAGCCATGCAGAACTGTGAGTCAAGTAAACCTCTTTCCTTTATAAATTGCCCAGTCTCAGCTATGTCTTTATTAGCAGCGTGAGAATGGACTAATACAAAGAGTGTCTGGTGAATCCAAAATTGTATTTCGCAGAGACAGGAGGAATGTACACAGCCTGCAATACTCTAGCAGTACCTACTACTACTGGCCTGAAGATAGGACACAGTCATCAGTGAGCATGGAAGGAAGAGCCATCATGCCCATGTGCATCATGCCAAATGCTGAGTTCTGGTCTGTCATGGTGCAAGAGTCTCTAAGGGGAACTCCCAATTACTTCCAAGGGAGAGTTGAACTCCCACTAATCTGTAGTGGAGCAGTTTTTACACCTTCTTAAAACCCAGAAGAATGAGTATCAGAGTACTGTATGTGATCCTCAGAAATAAAAACCACAAGTCTAGGGCTGCTAAAGTACCCTACCAAAATATGTACAATACTTGCCCTTTCATCATTCCCACACATATACACATCCTGCAGATTTTTCTTTCTATGGATTTACAACTGTTCCATTAGTCTGTGCTTTGTCTTTAAAATAGTGACAATTACTGACAGAAAACTAATAATACCTACCTGTAGTGCTTTGCAAATCATCATACTGAAATGAACTCAAACTTCCTTCCAAACGTTCCTCATCTGAGTCTTCTTCTAAATATGATTCTTCTCCTTCAGTAAATGTTTCATCTGTGGCATCTTCTAAAAATGTGTTATCTTCTTGAACAGGAGCTATTAAAATTTGTTTTAATAACTTCTAAATTTTGATTAAACATTTTCTTATATCTAAAGTAGCTAAAACTTCCAATTTGCTTGTGCTATAGATGCAATAAATTCTAATACATACTCAAAAATTTCCAGAAGAATCATTTTATTTGATCAGTCTTGTACCTTTACAAAATAAAAAAGGCTTTTCTGTTTTTTAATCTCCATTTTCACTTCATTTCCAGTCTATTTCCTATCACTAAATACTTACAATAAAAAGATAAAGCAAAAAAGAGGTTAGTATGCTGCTATCATAATTTCAACTAAATTCAATTTTACCAACTTTTATAGGGAACCTGTTACGTTAAAGACAAATAAGGCGTATTGTCTTTCTCTGAGTATGATGATTTCTCTTGGAAGTGATATCACAGGAATAAGTTGGAATATTGGCTTTAGGACAAGCTGGAAATGAGAACTGGGATAGGAGTAGAATGGCCCCAGGTATAAGGCAACATTCAGATCAAGTCCAAACATGGGGATGGTTAAAATACACAATGCCATGCCAAGTAGGATGGGTATACTTTCATATAGGGTTAGGTGAATTTTCAGAAGAATAAGGAAGAAAAGGCAAATGTACTACTAGGTACCAGAGTATGTAGTAGATCTGAGATGAGGCTAAAGATTAGGAACAAAGTCCAACACTAATATTAATAAGATCAAAAAGCTGAGCCAACACAATTAGTTGCAGAACAGGACAGAGTTCCTTAGGATTCATGTATTTGGATGACAAGAAAGTAATACTGGGTGCCTAAATCAGCCAAACAGATTCCCCAAGTGGGGGCCCTGGAGAACTATTCTCTAATAATACCTTAGCTCTTTCTTGTGACTGTAGCAACCAAAGATTATTTCCTCATGTCAAGATTACGGCACTACAAGCGTAACACTCCTAACTGCTGGGTTCCCCGGGAAAGGAGTTAGAACTGGTAGATAAGGTGATCGCTGATTAACGAATTGAGAGTAAATACAGATGAAGGAGAAGAGGTAACAAAAAATAATGGGTATTCTGAGACTGGAGAAGGATTGTGCCACTGAGGGAAAACTAGAGTTTGGGGGAAAAAAACTCATTGGGCAGGAAGTAGGCACATTAAACCAAGCTGGTGAATCAGCACATTTAGGCAACTTTATGAGGGCTGGATAGTTCTATAATTTTTGTAATCCTGAAATAGATGGGTGGAAGACTTGCGGTTTGAAGAATAAATCAGTATTTGCCTTTCTATTCTTGGAAATAATCTAAAATCAACATTGAGAATAAATGCCAAAAACACAGACTCCATTTTTTTTGTAGAACTAGAAGCAGTTAAAACCCAAAATCACGAATGGATGGCAGGGCTGCTGGCAAAACGGCTGGCAAAATTAGTGGAGACTGAACAAGGATGGGTGCCGGAGGACGCAAAGGAAAGTGACCAAGGAGAAAGGAATGCCATAACTGTAGATATCAAAAAGAATCTGCTGGGATTTTTGCTGTATGACCCACAATTTTATATGTGAGTTTCTTCATTTTTTTGTTTGTTTGTTTCCTCCAGCCAATGTATGTAGCAAGCTTTGGGGCCTCTCCTCTGCAGCTATCACAGAGATACTGCTTCCCACAAACAGTTTGCCTCTGTGATTCCTTATTTACCTCTACCTTTTCCATGAGATTGAGAACACTACAAGAAAGCCTACAAACGCTATGGTTGCACATACAGAAAAAATCCGTAAGAGCTACTTTATAAAAAAATTAATAAGAACTAAATTATAATTTATTATAATTTTTAAAAGAGTTCAGCATGGTTATTGCATACAACAACAATATACAAATATTGATAGTAGGCATGTATACTTTGGCTATAATGAAGTAACTAGTACCAAGCTGCTCTCTTACTATGATTGTGGAATTACTTAGTTTTTCCTTGATTCTGTCTATTTTTGCTTTGTGCATTGGGATGTTGTTACTAGGTGAATACATATTTATGATTATTATGTTTTCTTAACTGATCCTTTTATCTTTATGAATAAATTGATCCTTTTACCCTATGTCACTGGTAGTACTCTTTGCCTTGAAGTCTGTTTTATCTGGTATTAATATAGTCACTCCACCCAGATTATGCTTACTTTTTGCATGATATATCTGTTTCCATCCATTTACTTGCAACCTATTTGTATCATTATATCTAACATGTGTCTTCTATGAGCATCATATAGTTGGTTCTTGTTTTCATTAGCCATGCTGATAATCTCTGCCTTTTTATATTAATGTTCAGCTAACTAATAATGTAGTTATTGATATGGTTAGATTTTAATAACATATGCTTGTGAAATTAACAAATAATATTTGATAATTTATTTTCTGTTTTTCTCCTCCTACCTGTCATTTTTCCCTCTTTTTCTCTTTCCATGTTTTCTTTTAGATCATTTACTCTTTAGAATTCTATTTAAATTTCTGTTGGCTTTTTAGCAGTTCTGTGTTTTATTAGTGGTTGCTTCAGAGATTATACACAACAACTTTTCACAGTCTACTTAGAGTTACTATTTATTTTAGTAATACGCATCTTTCAGCAATTGATAGAACTAATCAAAAACTTAGTAAAGACATAGATGATCTGAACATCACTATCAACCATCCTGACCTGACATTTATAAAACACTTACACCTACCAATACAGGATGCACATTCGAGTACACATGGGTCATTTACCAAGACAGATAACTTGCTGAGACACAAGACCAGTTTTAATACATTTAAATGGATTGCGATTATATAGAATAGACATGTTCTCTGAAAACAACAGATGTAAGTTAGAAACCAATAATGATAAGATACCTTGAAAAAAGTTCCATATTTGGAAATTAAATTACACAATAAAAATAATTCATGGGTCAAGGGGAAATCAACAAAGAAATCAGAAAATTTTTCAAATTAAATTATTATTAAAATACAATATATTAAAATTGATATATAGCTAAAGCAGTCCTTGGAGGGAAATTTATAGCTTTCAATACATATGTAAGAAAAGAACAAAAGTCAAAAAAAAAAATCAATGACCTAAATTTCCACCTCAAGAAGTTAGAAAAATAAATGAAAAAAAAAAAAAACCCAAGGTAAATGAGCAAAGCCAAAATCTTAGTCTTTGAAAAGATCAACAATATTGATAAGTTCCTAGCTAGCCCAATGAAGAAATAAAAGAGAAACAACATAAATCTCCAACATCAAGAATGAAAACAGATCCTACAAAGTTATGTCAACAAATTTGACAATTTAGAAGTGAGCAAATTCCATGAAAGATACAAACTTGTAAAACTTAGTAAAGAAGAAATAGAGAGCCCTCTATTTAAAACATTGAATTAATGGTTTAAATTTACCCACTCATCAAGAAAATTCCAGGTCCAGACAGTTTTACTGGTAAATTCTACCAAGCATTTAAGGAAGAAATAATACCAATTCTACACAAAATATTTTTGAAAATAGAAAAGAACAAAATACTTCCCAAAACTATTAAATAAGCTCTGCAATAATTTAATCCTTTGATAAGAATCAGAAATCAATGCCTTAGTAACTAACAATCCTTCACCATTGTGAGAAATGATGGATGGTTTAGCTGGTACACTCGGCCTAAATTTCTTACTAGAACTCAGAGATAGCAGAAACTTCTTGTTAATGGAAAAAAGTCTATCCAACTTCTCTGCTTGGATGTAATACAAGGACTTTTACTCATTCTCTTGAGAGTCCCAAAGAGCAAAAACTTGCCCTGATGTTTTAGCAAGCCTGAGAGCAAAGCAAGGTTTCCAGGGGTGTGGGGAATACAGCTATCAGGTATTGAGAGGTGACAACGTGCCAGCAGTCCTCGCTGGCTCGTGGAGCCTCCTGGGCCTCGGAGTCCACTCTGGCCTCGCTTGAGGAGCCCTTCAGCCCACCGCTGCACTGTGGGAGCCCCTTTCTGGGCTGGCCGAGGCAGGAGACGGCTCCCTCTGCTTGCATAAAAGTGTGGAGGGGGAGGTGCAGGCAGGAACCCGGGCTGCTTGTGCTGCACTAGGTAGGCCAGCACGAGTTCCAGGTGGGCATGGGCTTGGTGGGCCCTGCACTCAGAGGAGCCGGTCAGCACCCCCAGCCCCAGGCAGTGAGGGGCTTAGCACCTGGGCCAGCAGCTGCAGAGGGTGCGCTGGGTCCCTCAGCACTGCCTGCCCGCACATGCCAGGCTCGCTCAAATTCTCTCTGGGCCTCAGCCACCTCCCGGTGGGGCAGGGCTCAGGACCTGCAGCCCACCATGCCCGAGCCCCTCCCACAGTGGTCTCCCACAGGGCCTGAACCTCCCCTGGGGGCGCTGCCCCCTGCTCTGCAGCACCTGGTCCCATAGACTGCCCAAGGGCTAAGTAGTGCAGGCGCAGCATGGGATTGGCAGGCAGCTCTGCCTCTGCCAGGGGCGGGATCCACTAGGCAAAGTCAGCTGGGCTCCTGAGTCTGGTGGGGACTTGGAGAAATTTTATGTCTACCTAGAGGATTATAAATGCACTAATCAGCACTGCATCTAGCTAGAAAATTGTAAATGCACCAATCGGGGCTCTGTGTCTAGCTAAAGGTTTGCAAACGCACCAATCAGTGCTCTGTGTCTCCTAATCTAGTGGCAACTTGGAGAACTTTTGTGTCTAGCTAAAAGATTGTAAATGCACCAATCAGCACACACCAATCAGCACCCCGTCAAAACGGACCAATCAGCTCTCTGTAAAATGGACCAATCAGCAGGATGTGGGTGGGGCCAGATAAGGGAATAAAAGCAGGCTGTCCAGCCAGCAGTGGCAACCCCTCAGGTCCCCTTCCAGGCTGTGGAAGCTTTGTTCTTTCCCTCTTTGCAATAAATCTTGCTGCTGCTCACTCTTTGGGTCCATGCTACCTTTATGAGCTGTGACAATCACCGCAAAGTTCTGCAGCTTCACTCCTGAAGCCAGCAAGACCACAAACCCACCAGGAGGAATGAACGACTCCAGATGCGCTGCCTTTAAGGGCTGTAACGCTCACGGCAAAGGTCTGCAGCTTCACTCCTGAAGTCAGCAAGACCACGAACCCACCAGAAAGAAGAAACTCTGGACACATCTGAACATCTGAAGGAACAAACTCCGGACACACCATCTTTAAGAACTATAACACTCACCGCGAGGGTCCACGGCTTCATTCTTCAAGTCAGCCAGACCAAGAACCCACCAATTGTGGACACGGTATGAGGCTGAACCAGAAGAGAGAGACCTCTTCACGCAGCAATAAGGTACAGGATGTTCAGAATGCCAGAAAATTATTTCACATTATCATTGGGGATTCTAAGACCTATGATATGTGAACTAATTAATGAGCTGAGCACTGGGCCAGGTCACACTTGAAAAGCTCTGCCCCTAAGAGAGTTTGACATAAGGAAGGGAGGTCCTGAAGGCAGTGCTAGACAAAGGGTCATTATCATTAAATCCATCAAGGGAAAGTTGAGAGTAGCATCCAGGAAAACACTGCCAAAGACTGGAAACCAACAAACAGACAATCCTGTGTCAGAAATGTGGGCAGTACAGAAAAAGGAAAAACAAGGGGGGAACAAACTAAAGTTTCTGAGGTAAGTGATATAATGATACTTTTTGGAAAGAACTCTAGTGGTGGTGTGGAGGGAGATCTGGACAGGAAGACTGAGGTAGAAATCCATGTTGCAAGAGTCCAAACCAGAGAAGATAAATGCCTAAAATAAAATATATTGTGGAGAAACTGGATTTACAAGACATGTCTGCGATAGATTAAAAGAATTTAATGCAGATTTTGCATGTGTATTGATTTTCCCAGGACCTGATCTTATCTAGGTGAATAGTCAAAATTAAATTTCTAAAATCATATTTAGAATTAGAACCTTAAAAAGTCAAGATTGCACTGAGATACCTAACATTGTGATAGTCAGAAAGAGCCAGCCATCTTTCAAAAAATCCTACTTATAAAATTTCTCCTTTTTTCTTCCATTGCAGTCTATGAAGTCCTTCCACATGTTATCCAATTTAATTCCCAAGTGACACATAATTGTTTTAATGGGTGAGAAAACTGAGGCTCAAAAAGATGTGGTAATTTTTCCAAGGTCAAGCATCTCTAAATGGTAGATACAGGACTCAAAACCAAAGTCCAGGTCTCTTTCCACTACATTGTATCAGAAAAGTCCATATAAGACTTAGTAGCTCTCACAGGAGAACTCTAGGCGAGACGTGTGTATAGGTTATTATCAACCTGTGTGCCAGGAGCTGTGATAAACAGGTAAAACACAGACTGCTTTTAAGGAACTTTGAGCTTTTGTAAGGGAGTTGAACAAGTAAACCATTTCTGTTCCATAAACCCAGATATGCACTATTTATATTCTACCCATTTTTTTGACTTTTAGAAAATTATTTTTATTTTTGTTGAAGTACATGCCCATAACTTAAAAAGTCAAGTAATGCTAAAAGACTTGTCTTTTAAAATACTCAACTTTTTTCTGCTTAACAGCCTTCTCGCTCTCTCCAGAACAATCGCTTTTAGCTTTTTTTTTTTTTTTTTTTTTTGAGACAGTCTTGCTGTGTCGCCAGGCTGGAGTGCAGTGGCGCGATCTCGGCTCACTGCAAGCTCCGCCTCCTGGGTTCAGGCCATTCTCCTGTCTCAGCCTCCCGAGTAGCTGGGATTATAGGCGCCCGCCACTGCGCCCGGCCCACTTTTAGCTTTTAATCTTTTTTCTTCTGATATTTACCTCCATATATCTAAATAATATGGATATACTGCTCTCTCTAGCCACTTTTAGACAGTGTTTATTATGGGATGATGAAGAATGTTAAATCTCTACCACCACTTGCTATCTCTCCGCCCTTGCAATATAATTAAAGTGTAACAAAACATAGTGAAGTCTATGCTTACTGTTTTTAGTATACTGCCTTAATAACACTCATTCCCGAGTTAAGAATGTATCATTTTATTTCCTTCTTGAACAACTCACTTTTCTAAAACTAATACCTCACTTTTTTTCACTTTTTAACTTTCTGGAATCTCCTGATAAATCTTCCCACATCTTGCCATAGTTCTATAAATTCCACTCAATTCAATTTTCTACATGCATCTATCAGATAATCTATTATTTAACATTTTTAACTTTCTGGGAGGTGAAAATTCTCCTTTCCTTGCTTCAGTATAATTGTTCTCTGCATGGCTGCCCAGGTGTCATCCTAGGTATTACCTTTGCCTTATTTCTATTTTGAATCTCCTATTTCCCGTACCAAAAGTGGTCTTTTTTCTTTGCTAACTCCATGATTTTTACAGATCCCACCTTCCTACAGCTTTCTGGGAACAGGGAGTATAAGAGATCTGTTTTGGCCTAGCATGGTAGCTTACGCTTGTAATCCCAACACTTTGGGAGGGGATCACCTGAGGTCAGGAGTTTGAGACCAGCCTGACCAATATGATGAAACCCCATCACTACTAAAAATATAAAAATTAGCCGGGTGTGGTGGCGGGCGCCTATAATCCTAGCTACTCAGGAGGCTGAGGCAGGAGAATCACTTGAACCCAGTAGGCGGAGGTTACAGTAAGCCAAGATCGTTCCATTGCACTCCAGCCTGGGCAACAATAATGAAACTCCGTCTCAAAAAAAAAAGAGATCTATTTTATAACATCCTGCTCTTTCTATTCTACTATAAAAATTGATTATTTAAATGTTTACCTAAATTTAATACTTTTAAAAGTATACATACTATCTTTACTTACATCTTGATTCCGATTTAGAAGACCTCAGAGACTTCTTCCCATCACTCTTTGATGTAACTGATTTCTCCCCATCAGCATCCTGATCATCTGGTTCCTTCATTTCCTCTGTAAGTACAAAATTGGGATGAGATATGGATAATGTTGTAAAATAGAAACTAACAGATTTCCCCCTAACAAATTTCATAAGCATCAAACACCATGTGTGTCAATAATCCTTTGTTTGCACAGGATCCAGGATGACCCACCAGCAGGAGTGTGCAACTACCGTCAGAGACCTCTGACCTCTGCAAGACAGCTAATTATAATCACAGATTCTCCTTCTCTGGGTGAACTGTCATTGTGGTGCACTTTGGTTTTCCAGAGGTCCACAGTGAAACACACTACCAAAGTTCATCTTTTTCCCCAAATGCTTCACCACTAAAATTAACCTGCCATCCTACCTTTGGTCCATCCCTCCCTCTTTCTCTATTTTCAAATTCTCTTGGAGTTACTAATCAACTTCAGTTTTTAAAATATTTTTTGAGCATACCTGCAGCGTATCAAGTCTTATGTTGGGTGCTAAATTACAAAACTGGAGAAGAGAAATATGGGCCCTAACTTTATGGAGCTTGTTTAGAAAGATAGATATTAAACAAGCAATTAAAATAATGAGTGCTACTAAAAGGAAAATAGAAGGTACTGTGGGCATGTGTAGCAAGAATCCTAAAACATGATGGGGGGTTAGAGAAGAGGTGTTTGAGACATGGATGATGGTCAGGAGTTGGCCAGGCACAGAATGTGAAAGAGATGTTAGGCACATCAAAGAGGGCTGCATCTTTAAAGGGCTGCAAGCAGTCTATTGGCCAGAGTGGGAGAGTAAAATGGATACTGAAGAGGAGGTGGGT
This sequence comes from Colobus angolensis palliatus, assembly GCF_000951035.1. Lineage (NCBI taxonomy): Eukaryota > Metazoa > Chordata > Mammalia > Primates > Cercopithecidae > Colobus > Colobus angolensis. The sequence continues at coordinate 400,571 of NW_012115044.1, forward strand.
ACCATATCATAAAGTTGTCTCTAAGCTTTGCTAAGAAGTTTATACCTTATTTCCTTGACAACTGAAAACCATTAAAGGGTTTTAAAAAGGGGAGTGACACAACAGGTTTTCTCTGCCCTCTGTCTATATTGCAGCTTTTCATATATTTGAAAAACACCTTACTTATAAGTCTTCACTTCTCTATACTAAACACCCCATGTTTCCTCAACATTCTTCTATGATATACCTGGCAAGCAGAATGGAACACCAGTTCTATTTGGATCAGATTTATAGTTAGATTAGGGTCTGAATCCCAGTACTGACATATAACTAGCTAACTAAACTTTACATGAATTCTCCAGCTGTAATGGGAATGAAGACAAAACTTTGTACCAGCCTGCTATGAGGGTTATTTAAACTGCCACACTGTTATATCTTCCTGGTCTCTGAAGATAGACTGGTATGCCTAAAGCAGATATGGTACACTACATGATCAAAGGACAAAGGAGAGTGTAGTATGATGACTGTCTCCCTTCAACTGGGCACTAGGGTTCATTCCATGTTTTCCTGCAGTGACATCATAATGATGCCTTCTTTTGATATGGGGGACAACAGTACATTGTCTAAACATTTGTATTATAAACTATCATCAAGAAGGATACAGACCGGGCTCAGTGGCTCATGCCTGTAATCCTGGGAGTTTGACAGGCTGAGGCAGGAGGACTGCTTGAAACCAGGAGTTTGAGACCAACATGAGAAACATAGCAAGACCCTGTCTGTATTAATTTGTTCTCACACTGCTAATAAAGGCATACCTGAGAACGGGTAATTTAAAAAGGAAAGAGGTTTAACTGACTCACAGTTCAGCATGGCTAAGGAGGCCTCAGGACACTTACAATTACAGCAGAAGGGGAAGCAAACACCTGTTTTCTTCACATGGCGGCAGCAAGGAGAAGTACAGAGCAGAGGGGAAGAAAACCCCTTATAAAACCATCAGATTTTGTAAGAACTCACTATCACAGGAACAGGATGAGGTAACTGCCCCCATGATTCAGTTATCTCCCACTGGGTCCCTCCCATGACACATGGGGATTATGGGAACTATAATTATGATGGGATTTGGGTGGGGACACAGCCAAACTGTCTCTTAAAAAAAAATTAAAATGGCCAGGCATAGCGAGGTATGCCTGTAGTCCCAGCTACTCAGGAGGCTGAGGCAGGAGGATCACTTGAGCCCAGGAGTTTGAGGCTGCAATGAGCTGGGATCGCACCACTATTCTCCAGCCTGAGTGACAGAGCAAGACTCTGCTTCTAAAATAAAAAAATAAAAAATAAAAAAAAGATATGGTCTAACATGATACTCATGTTATTAAATTTTGTATTTTGTACTTTGGAGGCATCCTTCTGGGTTACAAAAATAATGTTTTACTTTTTAAAAAGTGTATGTACGTGTGTGTGTGTATTTTCCCTTCCTTTCTTTTTTGGTTGTGAATCTTCCTTCCTCTCTCTCTCCATCCTTTCTTCCTTTTGTCCTTCCCTTCCTTCCTCTTTCCTTTCACCTAACTGTAGAATATATACCTTTTGGGGTTTATGGAGGGGGTAGGGTTAGGAATCAAACCATAAAATCCTTTAAGTAGCAAAATCTTTTAAAATTCACATTCTGTCATTCAGTATATTTTCTATTCCTTCCAGTTTTGGACACACAGGCTTACTTTCTACATTATAGTGAGTAACTGTTTTTTTTTTAAAAAAAAAAAAAAATAAGAATTATGCAGCCAATTCCATTATTACAGAGCTTGGTTATAAATGACGACATACTATAGGTAAAATTGTTTAGATAGATACAAACACACCTAAATTCTATTTTCTCCCTCGCTTTCATAATTTATGTCAATTTAATTCTTAAAACTATTGAGCATATTATTATGCTAGGCATTGCAGAGGATACAAAGGTGAACAATATACAGTCCCTGACCTCAATGCATAATTCAAGATGAAGAAATTAACAATTCTCTTTCAAAATAGTTTCAGAATAAACTTATATTCTAAATCACTGATTCAGATCCATTAGAGGTTGACCAAAACAAGGATGGTTTGATAGTCGTGACTGAAGTGAGTGATCACTAATGATTTATTTGATAAAAATCAACATTTAAAATATTGGAAAGAAACTAAAGTACTCCCTAAGTTCCCATGACACAGGTCCCAAATAAGTGAAGGCAAGGCAGTTCCCTGGGTTTTCCAACAAAATTGAACTGATATTCTACTGCTGCTAATCAATTGATAACTAAATGAAAAATTTTGGTCTGTGAGTTTCAATAGCACTTTATTCTGTAAGTAGGTACTGTTTTAGTTTTCCCTTGCTGCCATATAAATTATCAGACATTTAGCAGCTTAGATAACATCCACTTATTATTTCACTGCTTTGTGGGTCAAAAGTCCAGGCCAAGTGTGACTCAGCTAGCTCTCTGCTTAGAGTTTCAAGAGGTTGTTAAGGTGTTGGCAGTGCTGCCTTCACTTTCAGAGGCTCTGAGGAAGAATCTACTTCCGGGCTCATTCAAGCTGCTGGCAGAATTCAGCCCCATGTGGCTGTGGAACAGTGATCCCTGCTTTCCTACTGGCTGTTGCCCAAGGGTCCTTCTAAGTTCCAGAGGCCACTTGTATTCCTTGACTTATGGTACCCTTTAAAGCCAGGAATAATGGGTCGAGTTCCTCCTAGTGATTTGAATCTCATGATTTTCTTTCCTGCTATCATAAGCCTCATGACTTAGATAACGTTCTACTTTTCAGTCTTCTTTTTTCTGAATACATTTATTTTTAACATACTATAACTGAATGTTAACTGGATATAGATTCTAATAAAAAGAGCCCATAATTTATTCATAACATAATCATAAGGTGCGTAAAAAACAATTATGGTAACTAAAGCACTCTGAAAACAAGAGAGTTGGACTACAACAAAAGGTAAGTTGGTGTCAAGACAAAAGCACCACACTTTATTCTGTGCTATCTTAAACAATATATTCCTCAAATGGCTGATATTACCATGTAATAAACTTTCACATCACAAACGCAGTTCATGTCAGGTTGTGTACAATGTGGAAGAAAATACTGGAACCCAAGGAATTTGCCCAGTGTTCTGATGTAGCAATACCAGACAATAAATACTAGGATCTATTCCTAGCTTTCCTGGGTCATAAAAGGTAATTGAAGAACCTGTAAAAAGCAGTGGAGCAGGTCAGGTGGGAGAGACTCCTGTTCTCCTGGAGATTATTAGTATAACTGGTAAGGTAGAATAAGGTATTTTTGTTTTGGGGAGGTTTTTTGTTTGTTTTGTTTTAATAACAAAGGGATTGGGAAGCTACATTGTAACCTGTGGAGACTTTGGAGCCAGAGAGACTTGGGTTCACATCCCTGCTTGCCCAAGAAACAAGTTCCTTAACCTCTTGATCCTTTAATATGTAAAATGGGGGTGATAGGGTTATTTGGTAGAGTTAAACAAGATTTTTCATATACAGAGTTCTCAACTTTGACTGCACTTTAGAATCACTTGGAAAACTTAAAAACGTACTATTAACAGGGTCTCACTCTCCAGATAATTCTTTCACGCAATCAGGCATAAGAACTGGTTAGGAATCATGAGTTTATGTAAACACCTACTAGGCACTCAGAAATGGCAGTTGTTTTTACTATACTCCTAGATATTCTCTTTGACACAGGTAGGGTTCAATAAATAAAATCATGGAATCTTCAGAGTTGAAAGAGGACTTTAGTTTAACTTGCTACCCCATGCAGGTCACACATCCTCAACATCCACCCCAGCACTGTCAGAAAAGCAGTCTAGTGTGTTGGCCACGGCCGAGAATACTGGCTACAGAGTCATTCTGACTAGGTTTAAATCTTGGCTCGTCCTCTTCCTGGTTGTGAGGTGTTAACCAAGTATTTAATTGCTATGTGCCTCAGTATTTCCATCTTTAAAATGCTTTAAAGCACCTACTGGATAAGGTTGTTTTGAGTCAACACAGGAAAGCTCTAACAATGATACATGGCAGTCAATATGTAAAATGGTTGCAGGAATGAATTTATTAATATATTTCTGAATAAATGAAAGAACAAGACAGTCAGCTTCAATTTAAATATTTCGGGTAAGAGGGTGAGAACATTCTGTTAATGCTCAGCTCTAGTTCTTGGCACATTTTATATTAAGCTGAAATCTGCCTTCCTGCAACTTGGATCCATTTGACCCTTGTTTTTTCTTCTGAGAACACACAGAACAAGTTTTTCTGTGTACTTCAACCATTCAAATAATTGTAGTTGGCTCTCATTTCTCTCCAGATCTTCTCTTTTCTCAGAGAAAGTATCCCAATTATTTCAATTATTTCGCAATGACATGTTTCCAACTTTTCTTTACTACCCGGATAGCTCAAGAAGTTAATTCCCAATGCATCATATGTCCTTCCTAATTTTATATGTTCTTCATAGGATCTGGACACTCTCCACAAGAGAGGAACTACCAATTCACCTATTGGGGACATTCATTGTATTCCTTTAAGGCAGTCTAAGTTTGGGTTCTAGACCATGTTCTACCTTCTATCAGTAAACTAGCTCAGTTTGTGAGTCTATTTGCAGGACTAGCATAAATTTCCTTTCATTAGATCCAGGCTTATTGGTCCAGCCTACAGACAATTCTTTTCACTAACTCTCTAGATAGACTGTACAGTTTTGAGTTGTGAAAGTTGTCAGAATTAGAATGGAGTCACCAGTGTTAAGACAGAACCCGACAAACAGAGCTGGGGAAGGCTATGAAGAATGGGTTCTCACACTTTTATGCTGGATAACTATCCCAAAAGACTGCAAAGACCACAGTCTTGCACAAAGCCATCACAACCTTACACATAAAAAAAAAATACTTCTACAAGGACATTTTCTCAACAATTGCCTGTCCAACCTCAGACTAGCATCACACTTATTGTTGACCTTTGTAGCCAACGATAACTATCTCAAAATAATTATGTAATCTTTTTCATTTTTCCTTTAAAAACCTTTGTTTTCCTTTACCTCCCTTAATACACATATAGTTTACCATGGCACACATATCCCATTGCAATACCTTACTCCTGAATAAACATTATCTTCTTTTAGAAAGCCTCTCTCTGTATGTTATTTAGGTTGACAGGGTCAACCCTAAGGAAGGATAAAGAAAAAGGGAAAATAATAGTGCACATTGATGCAGAGGAGTGTGTTGCTAGAAGGCTGGCTGGACGCCAGACAGAGTGCTCTCTAAGGTGACATTACTCTGATTCATTCACCAGAGTCCAGGTTCTGGTCCTCACGCTCACAAGCTCACTCAATCCCAGCAGTGTGCCAGAGGTGGTTATTTAAAGTTCACAGTGACTGATGTATAAAACAGGCTCTCAGTTTTTACTTTGCAATGTGAAATACAGCTGTGGAGAAAAAAAGTAATAGCTTGTCTTTTTTACTGTTTACTATGTGTCAAGCACAGTTCTAAGAAATTCTACACATATTATTGTATAATTCTCAAAACGACCCTATGAGGTAGGTACATTATTATTTTATTTATTTATTTATTGACATGGAGTCTCGCTCTGTCACCCAGGCTGGAGTGCAGTGGTGCGATCCCAGTTGACTACAACCTCCACCTCCCAGGTTCAAGTGATTCCCGTGCCTCAGCCACCCGAGTAGCTGGGATTACAGGAGCACAGCACATCGCCCGGCTAATTTTTGTATTTTTAGTAGACGGGTTTCCCTATGTTGGCCAGACTGGTCTCAAACTCGTGACCTCAGGTGATCTACCCACCTCCGCCTCCCAAAGTGCTGGGATTACAGACGTGAGCCACGGCGCACAGCCTATTATTATTATTTTTGAGACAAAAGTCTTGCTATCCATTATTATTATTGTCATTATTTTACAGATGAGAAAGCAACGCATTTACTCTGGATCCGTTCCTCTCACCTAATTCATATAAATGATTTCCAAGTCCTGTTACTAACTGTCCAATGATTAAGCCTTTTGAATTCCTCCCCTCCCTTCATTCCTACTGTCCCTGCTGACCCTCTGTCGTTCCACTTCTCATTGTGTCTCACCGTTATCATTACTGTACCGTCATACTTCATCTTCCCTTCTGTAATCCATTTTCTACACTATCGCTTGTATTTCTAAAACACAGCTTTTAATGTGCCACTCTTGCTTAAAACCTCTAATGGCTCATCACTGCCATCAAATAAGAGCTCAGATTCGTCGGTCTGGAGTAAAGGTCCACTGTCAGAGAGTCTGTAGCTTATTGCAGCCCAGCTACAGTCAGTCTCTCTCTCCCTAGCCTCCTTAGCCCCTTCTCCTCTCAAAGGTTTTCATCAGCACGCATCCTTAGCAACTCATGATTGATTGGACACACTGAGCAGCACACATGTATGCGGCTGTCTTTACCTATTATACAACAAATATTTTGTGCACCTACTATGTGCCATGTATGTGCTAAGCACTTTACTTGTATTATCCTATTTAATAATAATAACAAGAATTCCATGAGGTCACATTATCACCTTTCTTTCTGGAGATGAGGAAGCCAGAGTGCAAAGGGCCCAGCGTGCTAAGCGTCGCACCCAGCTGAGCGCAGGGTGGGTGCCTCGCTGGAGCGGGGAGCCCCAGCACTTTCCCAGCAGACTCGCTGCTGCTCTGACTTCGGGTCTAAGCCGTGCTCCTGCTGCCTGGCTGGCTTCCGCCCGGTCAGACTGAAAGGGTCTCGCAGGCAGGAACCGTGCACACAGTGTCTAGCTCCGAGCCTGAGAATACTCGAGGCTTCAAAAAGTTTGCTGAGCTACCGCAGGGAGGACGAAAGCTGTGTTTCAGCACAGCCTGGGAACACTGGTCCAGCCTGAGAGAAGCCCAAGTGGGGTTCGCTGCCCTCTGAGCCACAGACAGATTTAAGGAGGAGGGTGTGGAAATTGCCAGCTGCTGAGGTGCAAACTCACCGAAGGTACTGCTGACCACCGCGGCTCCTCTCTTCACAGCTTCTGCCGGAGGCCTCCGTTTACTCCAGTTACCGAGGCAACGCCACCCCTCTTCCAGGGAGGCGGAACCAGGGCGGGCCGTGGGGCGCATGCGCGGCCGGCGTCCAGCTTTCCAGGACATCGAGCAGCGGTGACGCTGAGAACCGGGTACCTGTCCGCCCTGTGGTCGGGCCTTTTCCGTCTCATGACACTGGTTCAAAGCCAAACAGAAAAGCCCGACGAGCTTATTATCCCCTAAAGGACGTCATGTAGATAATTAAATGATACGAATACCGTCGAAGATACCTGCCCGATATTCTAAAATGGGCCAACGGAGCCCTGATCGTGGCGTTCCTATGTTGAGGTTTTAACTTTGATTTTAAGAGGGGTCCTGGGAGATAGTAGGCAGTTTGCCGGCAACATCAACAACGAAGATACATGGTGGGATTTTTGTTATTTTTAAAGCTATATCATCTCTGTTGGCTTTTAAGAGTAAATAAGGTTTTATGTTGTGGGTTTCTTGGTCGCAGCGCTCTGGACACAAAAGTATAGGCCTCCCTTGACAGATTTCTAGGTTTAGCAGTTTGTTCAACCTCTCTGTAGTACTGTGGTCATACTGCTTTGTAAAGTACCTAGCCTAACGTTATTACTTACCAAATACTGTTTTAAAACGGTCATTCCAATATGTGACAAAGGAGTTTGTATACAGAATGTATAAAGAACTCTTATAATTCAATAAGAAAAACCCACCCAATTTCTTAAATGGGCAAAGGATTCGAATGCTTCACCACATCAGATATATGTATGGCCAGTAAGCACATGGAAAGATGCTTAACAGTAGTCATAAGGGAAATACAAGGCCGGGCGCGGTGGCTCAAGCCTGTAATCCCAGCACTTTGGGAGGCCGAGACGGGCGGATCACGAGGTCAGGAGATCGAGACCATCCTGGCTAACACTGTGAAACCCCGTCTCTACTAAAAAATACAAAAAACTAGCCGGGCGAGGTGGCGGGCGCCTATAGTCTCAGCTACTCGGGAGGCTGAGGCAGGAGAATGGCGTAAACCCGGGAGGCGGAGCTTGCAGTGAGCTGAGATCAGGCCACTGCACTCCAGCCTGGGTGACAGAGCAAGACTCCGTCTCAAAAAACAAAAAAAAAAAAATAAGGGAAATACAAACCACAATACACGTAACTCCACATCCACGTGAAGGGGTAAAACTTCAAAGATTGCCAACACCAAATGCAGAAGGATGCGGAGCAAGTGGAACTCACATACACTGGTGTTGGGAATGTAAAATGGCATAACCACTTTGGAAAACTATTTGAGAGGTTTCTTCAAAAGTTAAACATACACAGAGTAATTCCACACCCAAGATAGTCTAGAGACTTGGGCAAAGTGGTTGCCTAGGACTTAATGAGATGCACTGGAAGAGACACAAGGAATCTTAGAAATGATAGAAATGCTGTGTCTTAATTGTGGTGGTAATTTCATGGGTATATACAATTGCCAAAAGCCAATAAACTGTTCTCTTTAAATGGATGTCATTTATTGTATCTAAATTATTTGTCAATAAAATTGGCAAGAAAAAATTGCTATAGTACAATTTGTGTTTATTAGTTTCCACAATGTTACACAAATACCATGCATTTATTTGCAATACTGACATGTCCTCTTTAATCAAGGTTTTCCAGGGCTTAAAAAAATAGACGATTGGCCGGGCGCGGTGGCTCAAGCCTGTAATCCCAGCACTTTGGGAGGCCAAGACGGGCGGATCACGAGGTCAGGAGATCGAGATCACCCTGGCGAACACGGTGAAACCCCGTCTCTACTAAAAAATACAAAAAACTAGCTGGGTGAGGTGGCGGGCGCCTGTAGTCCCAGCCACTCGGGAGGCTGAGGCAGGAGAATGGCGTGAACCTGGGAGGCGGAGCTTGCAGTGAGCTGAGATCCGGCCACTGCACTCCAGCCTGGGTGACAGAGCAAGACTCCGTCTCAAAAAAAAAAAATAGACAATTATCCTTGCTATTACTTATTAAATGATATATCTAGGTGCCAGAAAATATAGAAAACATAGGGTAAACTTATTTTTAAATAGCATGTTAGTTATATTTTCAAATCATATGCCCAGCATGCTTTCTTTCAACCTCTAGACATGTTTTCAGGTGAAATACCTCTACATTTCAAGCACTATGTGCAATTGTTAATCTGAGAAAGATACAATAAATTCACTATACAATGTTTTAAAAAATGGAAACATGGGGGAAATAGTGTATTTATTTATTTATACACAAAAAATATTGGGCAGTGATCATTATTGAGTGTTGTGAGCCAAGCTCTGAGCTCAGTCTATTTACATACACTTGCCTCACTTAATCCTTACAAGCCTCTAGGCAAGACATTATGTCTGACTTTCAAATGGGAAAGATGAGATTAATCTGTCCAAAGTACACAGCTCAAGTGGCAGAAATGGCATTTGAGGCAAGATTTCTGGTTTCAGTACTTGCATCCTTAGCTACTGTACAGTATTAGTTCCCATAAATTAGGAGAAATCCAATAACTGCAAGAAAGAGCTTCAAGTCTTGGCTTCACCTCTTAACAAGCATTCTGTCATTAGACAACTTTCTTCACCTCTAGGGCTCAGTTTCCTCATCTGTAAAGGTGCTGGGAGAGGAGGAAGCATTTACATACCTCTAATTCATAGGGCTACTATGAGATTCAAATGAGATAATGGTGATATTGCAGCTTATAGTACAGTGTCTGCCACAGTAATGGCTCAATAAGGAACAGCTATTCTTATTATGATGCTGCTTTCATACTATACACACTGTAAAACAGGTTTACTCTCCATCAAGAGGCAGCACAACATACGCTTTGGAGAAAGACTGCCTATGTTCCCATTCTAGTGCCACCACTCCCTAGTTGTGTGACCTTGAGAAAATACCTCCTTGTACCTCAGTTTCCTCATCTGCAAAATGAGGATAATAGTACCTATTTCATAAGATGTCATGAAGCACATAAAGTGGCTACAATAGTGCCTAGTAGGTAGTTAACAGTTATCAAATTCTGCTAACCAAAATCATTTTGTTTACAGCATAAGAATGATTATATCATAACTGTGGATGTTATCAATCTAGTATCTCTGCCAACCTGTAATTTGGAAAACTGTAAATTTCAGGTTGAGCAAGTTATTAGCAGCTTTCTGGGGCATACGGGAGAAGTCATATGTTATCCAAATATATGAGTCTAAACACAAGTAATCTCAGTTTGAATTGCTCACTCAGGTTGAGAATTCCTATCATAGAGCCAAGGAGCAGAGATCATTCAAAAAACAAGTTTAAAATAGAAATCAACATCTCAGAACCAAATGGGTACCCTGGAAAAATCTATCCTAAGCCAGGTGCAGTGGCTCACACCTGTAATCCCAGCACTTTGGGAAACCAAGGCAGGTGGATCATTTGAGGTCAGGAGTTCAAAACCAGCCTGGCCAACATGGTGAAACCCCGTCTCTACTGAAAATATACAAATTAGCTGGGCGTGGTGGTGTATACCTATAATCCTAGCTACTCAGGACGCTGAGGCAAGAGGATTGCTTGAAACCAGGAGACTGAGGTTGCAGTGAACCAAATTACACAACTGCACTCCAGCCTAAGCAATAAAGCGAGACTCTGTCTCAAAAAAAAAAAAAAAAGGAAAGGAAAGGAAAAAAAAAGAGAAATCTACCCTGAAAGATCTGCTTAAATTCAGGGCTGGGAAAATTGATTGCAACTTTTTCTATTTAATTGTTTGAAACATTAAATATACCAATAAATCAATGTTATCACATTTAGGTATTTGAGCTCTAGAATCATTTTTTATTTGATTTGCATTACCATTATTGATGACATTTTCACACTTTAAAAGCTACATAAGATTTTATAATAAATGCAACCACTCTTACCTGCTTAAGCAAATATAAACAAACACTCCCAGGCCTATTTTTTTAAGGCTGTATATTTCACTTGATGGAAAAAGTGAAGAACAGCAATGACTTCCCAAGAAAAAAGAAAGAAAAGTGGATGTTACATTTTCCTGAAAGCCAGACTCTAATCATACAGAGGAATTTTACTGTAAGTTACATGCAAAGCAAATTAGTTCTTCAGGAAAATAAAAAAATAAATGGATCAACTAAGATACACTAAACCTCAAAAAACCCTGAATAAAGATGATAAAGGTAAAAATGTATTTAAAAAGACCCTTAAAATATTTAAGAAAGTATTAAAATACAAAGCTTTAACTTCTCTACAGTCAAAATTTCATTCACAGGGAGCTGTAGGTCAGTTGGTTGTTGAAAACTTATTTGAGAAAATCAAAAAATAATTGCTTTATTTCTCTGTTCCATTAGTACTGATTCACAAGATCTTTGTAGGTTTTATCTGAAAGAAGGATATAAAAATTTAAAAGTCAGAGCAGGGAAAGGGGAGTAATAAATTATTAAGAACAAACTCAGTGAGACTTGACTTCACTTATGATACATGGGTAGAAAGAGCAAACCAGCCTTCTTCATTCTGTTTCTCAATCTGTTGAACAAAGACACAGAGAAAATTTAGATGGTAATCAGAAACATGAGACTACTCAAGATTTACAGATCATTTAGACCAAGTGCATAAAACAAAGTCATCCTGTGCCATTGAATGGTACTGAAAATTAAATTGCTATTGGCAATGTTTATTCTCTAATCGAGATACTATCAAATAACTGATTAGTTGGTCAACAGATCCTCTTACTGATTTAGGAGTCATAATTTTTTTAAGTCCAGTGTTTTATAGATATCATAGGCATAAATTTTTAAAATGATAAAAAGGCAGTTATTTGTTCGTAGTAAATTAAATGTTACTAAATTCCAGGAACTAAGAATAATTTATATAAAATAGCTTACTTTAAAGCTTTTGTAGAATATAAGAAGTAGCAAAGAACAAATGTCCCAGAATTGGACAATTCGGGTATCTATCATTCCCCTATCATTTAGTATCTTTCCGCTATCATTTAATTTGGGCTATAAGCACCCACTCTTTGATCTAATTACTGAACTCAGTAATAAGAAATGCAAAGATTTTCCCAATGTCAGACAGTTGTTGGCTCAGGTCTACAAAATTAATTCTTATAATTTTAAAGACATCCTCACAATTTACTATAACCACTCAAAGGAACTATATTTTACTGTACTAGCACCACAGAAAAAAAGCCTTCCGCAAAAATTTTGAATAGACTGTGAAATACTTAGCTTCTATACATACCTATGGCACAACAAAATACATGAAGAGCACATTAAGACATTTATTTTTCCCTGGGACCATAACCTATCTAACCAATGGCACAGTCAGATATGGCACATAGGGATAAAGTGAGAGGAAAAGTGACTGGACCCACTGCTCTGGCTGTCCCAGACCCCACCCAGGGACAAGGACTGGGGGAACCAATAGCTCAGTAGATCTACAACCCATTCCAGGCACACCTGTGTGTCCTGCCATAATATTTGGGAAGCTCTGCCTGAAACCAGTAATTTCCAGCCTTTAAGGACTGCTGAACATCCTACTGAATTTTACCTTATTCCTTAGTTACCCTAGAAAACAGAAGAAGTATATGGCTTGTTTTTCCTAATGAAGGTAAATTGGTATCTCTTTTCTGTTAAGAATACCATATCAGCTTTAGGATAACAGGAATGATAGTTAAGAATGGAAATCACTAAATCAGCCACCTTCTACCCTCACCCCTATATACATTTCACAATTACATTTTAACGTGTACCTTTGCTCTTGGATTAAGAGGTGTGAATCTCCCACTTCCTGAGGTGGCATTTAGTGGAGAACAAGAATTACTAGTAGCCCCAGAAGACCTATTTATGAAAAATAAAACAGAGTAAGATAGTGAGATATCATTATTAAAAGATTGCAGACAACTTTTGCAATCTTAAAAGACTTATGCAACCTTAAAAGACTATGCAAACAACTGACAATTCTCAATACTGGCAAGAGCTTGAAAACAAACGGCTGACTTAGGTCCAAATGAGGTAAATTATTTGTAACTTATTTTCACCAACCTGTAAGTCTTTATTTGTTCATTAATAGTGATATGCTTTGGCTGTGTCCCCACCAAAATCTCAACTTGAATTGTATCTCCCAGAATTCCCCCGTGTTGTGGGAGGGACTCATGGGGAGGTAACTGAATCATGAGAGCTGCTCTTTCCCATGCTATTCTCATGATAGTAAATAAGTCCCATGAGATCTGATGGGTTCGTCAGGGGTTTCTGCTTTTGCTACTTCCTCATTTTCTCTTACTGCCACCATGTTAGAAGTGTCCTTCGCCTCCCACCATGATTTTGAAGCCTCTTCAGCCATGTGAAACTGTAAGTCCAATTAAACCTCTTTTTCTTCCCAATCTCAGTTATGTTTTTATCAGCAACATGAAAACAGACTAATACAAATACAATTTTCTTTTTAGAGCTGTTTTAGGTTTTTGGAAAGATGAGTGGAAAGTACAGAGTTCCCACATACCCCTTAACCCTCACCTCCAACACACACACAGTTTCTCCTATTATTAAGATCTTGCATTAGTGTGATGAATCTATTACAACGGATGATCTAATATTTATATGTTATAATTGACTGAAGTCCATAGTTTACATCAGGGTTCACTCTCTGTGTTATACATTCTGTGGGTTTTCATAAATGTATAATGACATGTATCTGCCATTACAATATTATATGGTAAGTTTTCAATAATGAACGTGCAGGTGTGGGGAAGAAGGTCCAGGTAGTAGAAGAGTAACAAGACCTGGAACAGCACAGTACAATAGTAAGGATGCAGAGTAGAGAGAGAGAGGCCAGGTATGTCCTTAGTGTCACTATTTACCAATCATATGACCCATCTAGACAAATCACCCCATTAGCTCTGAGAGCTTCAGTTTCATTTACTGTGAAGGAGGAAAATACTATTGGTCAATTCAGCTGTCCTGTCATACATTACCTCCTAATTTTGTAACCCATAAATACTCTACATATGTGTTATCTCATTTTTGTTTTCAGTAGCAAACTCATGCCTTTCAACTTAAAGTTTATTCCTCACTCCCTTTCCCCTCAAAATTCTCTTTTCCAATTATTTTACTCTCTTTGCATGAGTCTGTCTCAACCTAAGTCAGATATTGTACACTTCCTTTTTTCACAAAGAGAATAAAATACATACCAAATTCTTTTTTCTTTTCTTTTTTTTAAAGTAAATATTCACACTGCAACTTACCTTCTTGTATTTATCCCACTGACGGGAGAGACAGTACTACATTTTGAGCTTTCTGGGGCTTCTGCTCCTGGAATAGATACCTCAATTGTCCTCTTTGCTCCTTCTAAAATATAAAAATAAGTATTAGTTTCATTACCTTTCAATGAAATAAAAATTTCACTCAATTTCTATCTTACTGAAAATTGCACATTACAAATTTGGTGGTTCTTTCCGTATTTTTTAATCTTAGTCCAAGATACACTTGTTTTTTTTTTTTTTTTTTTTACTGAACTGTGAGATAAGAAACTTTAGTTACTAGTGTTAATTCAGTAGCATGCCAGTTCATAGAGAGCCAGAATCTTCAGACAAGTGGCATCATGTCAGCTCTGGAGGTGAAAAACAGAAATTAAGAGCTAGCCCTAAAGAACTTGAGATCTTTGTCCAAAAGAGCTTACCTAAAGTTCTCCCCAAAAAAAGGAAAAAGAAAATTTCTGAAGTCATTCAGCAAAACTTTAAATCTTTTAAATCAATTACATTATGACTATTACTGAAGACATTGAAATAGGAGAGGAAAGTTGGCTGAAGAGCTCCATATGGCCAATAGCAAGTATAATTATGAATATTTTCCATATTTCAGAAGTTATCAATCAGCATATATTTATTAAGTATTTACTAATGAAAGACTTTATGTTCATCATAGGCAGTTTCACAGAGGCTCCTGGCTTTGTGTGACTTCCTAGCTTTACGAGGTAATAAAACCCTATTTAATTTTACAAAACATTCCTCAGTTACCCTAGAAAACAAAAGAGGTTTTTCATGGCATATGGTTTATTTTTATTTTTATCATTATAGTCCACAAAGGTTTTCTTTTTTAAATAAATATAAGCATTTTACTTACAAAAAGAATACTTTAGAAATAAATCACTGGGCAGGAAAAAACATAGCTGCAAATCCACAACTTGCTTTGTAACTTGATAAATCACGTAACCTCTTTGTGCCTCCCAGTTTACTTATTTGTCAAATAGGTATAATATTAGCCCTGTCTACTCTAAAGGTGTGTTAAGGACTAAATTATATAACATAAATAAAAGCATATTTTAACCATACAGAAATACTGAAATGGAAGATGTATATTTAAACACAAAATTATTCTTAAGGCTGATCTCCTTTATTTTTCTTCCTTGCACTTAGCACTAACTGATATTATCCCAAATATTGATTTGTTTGTTGCCTGCTCCCCTACTCAAATGCTAGAGTATTCAAGCCCACACATGGCAGGCACATAGTACATGTTCATACATAGTTAATTCATTTATTTATTCTAATCAGAAGTTGTCTTTAGGCTTCATAACTATGAAGAACAGTAGACAAAACTGTCATTTGAGGAAGCCTGGAATAAACAAAGAGAGAGGGCCGTGGAGACATGCATTACCATCTTTTTCCAGGAATTTCCAAAAGAGTCTGCTTTCTGGGTTTGTATTTCAAAAAGGAAATAATTTCTGAGGGGAAAACTCTTATTGGAAGATATCTTAAAGGTAACCTACTTCAACCAGAAATAAGACATATTTGAGTTCCCCTCAAACACCAATGTTTGAACATCTCAGAGAATACATCAATTACTAGTACACGGAGCTTTTTCTATTCCTGACAATTACAGCCTTCTCTTTTACTGGACCAAAATCAATCTCTCTGTACTCTTCATATAGCTCTGTCCCTTGAGGGCCTTAATAATGCAATTTCCGATAAAAACAACTTGATATATACTTCGTTTCATCAGCATCTTTTTGAATGTGAATACTATGACAATTTTTTCAGTTACTATTTTATTATTCAGAATCCCCTCTAGCTTTTCACATTCCTAAATGTAACAGAAAATTTAATTAATGAGTGAAAATGCTTTAACTGTTTTACAGAATAAGTTGTAATCTGTTGCTGATGAAATTCTAAATTAACATTCAGGTATTTCATGCTTAGTTGCAGCATATGACCTAAGTGAACCGTACACTATAATGAATACCATTTAGATGTAGGATAATTTAGGAACTCAGACACCGAAGATTAACTATAGGCATCATAGGATAGAAAGAATCAGGAGATCTGCCTTCTAATCCCATTTCTGTCACTTATCCTGTGAATTAGAGCTGTTTCTTTCTGTGTAAAATTGAAGGCACCAAAATATATGCTCTGATATTTCTTTTGATTCAATATAAACTTGCAAAACCAAGAAAAGTGAAAACCTTCATATTTCTAGTTCTTAAATCATGAATTTGTGACCAACCATTCCATGCTCTGAGAGGTAATTGAACAGGTAACGTTGGTGGAGAAAGATTCAAACCAACAAGTTTCTGCTGCTCTATCAACTGCAGTAGTTTTCCACGAGCCTCCATACTTTGCCGATTCAATTCTGCAATCCGTTCCTCCATGCTGCCTGGTGCTAGAGACGGTGCTACTGGAAAAGTCTTTGAGAGAGAGAGAAAAAAAAAGTACAAATTGAATACTGAAAAATCTCTCACATGATTTATTTTATTATTATTATTTTATTTTTTTTTATTTTTTGAGATGGAGTCTTGCTCTGTCACCCAGGCTGGAGTGCAGTGGCATGATTTCAGCTCACTGCATCCTCCACCTCCTGGGTTCATGCCATTCTCCTGCCTCAATCTCCCGAGTAGCTGGGACTACAGGTGCCCACCACCACGCCCAGCTAATTTTTTTTTTGTATTTTTAGTAGAGATGGGGTTTCACCATGTTAGCCAGGATGGTCTCAATCTCCTGACTTCATGATCCGCCTGCCTCGGTCTCATACAATTTTGACTTATTAAGTGCCAGCAAGTTAGTATTCACAGCCCTTATTCTATATAAATGTGAATAGTGAGCACACAATAGAATTTACAGTCCCTTTGTCTAAGCACATATTCTGGGAAAAGCTTTTCTGTGTCTCTTAGTATCTGCAGAGCTGCACAAAAGATCACATGAGCAAAGAGCCTACTCCCAGTGAGCTGGTCTCTAAGTAAATGCCACACATCTTTGAAGACAGATTTGGGGTTTGACAGATTACAAAAGAGGATCTGCTATCTTTGAAACAGAAGTTTCTATAATTACAATCTTCAAATATGCACCACTTGGCAAAGATTCTGGGAATCTTGTCACTCCTTCTAACCATATGTCAGCCTCCCCAGGCCACTTTTGGCCTAAAATATCTGATTCAAGAATAGTTGGTGATTGGAAAGAAATATGAGAGGTAGGGTAAAAAATAGCCACCCCAAAAATATAGCGTAAGTTTAATTTGAAAATTCCCCCACAAATGTGCTTATGTCATTCCTAATCATTTCATTATTCCTATGTATGTCATTGTTTCAGTCCTAGTTATTTCATTTCTTTTTGGGAAAAAAAAATCTCTAATAAAAGTCACTGATTTTTAGCCTATATCTATTAGTAATAAATAAATAAACAGGAAAATCAGTATGAATTAAAGATCATTTTATATTTCCAATTAAAAGAGGGTAGTGAAGACAGAAATATTAGATAGTCCCTTCTAGCTTGATCTATATACTAATTAGAAAAAGAGGCAAGCAAAACATTAGACTCTGCTGTCTTTTTTAAACCAAGAGTTGCCTGTTATGAATAATCTTCAAAACTACAAATATATAAATGCCTCCCAATGACTCAAAATTGAGGCAGTTGGTATTTACTTATATACACCACTACCAATGGCTGCCCTCTACTAGCAATATTCCTTTCTGGCTCCTCTTCTGCCAGTTCCTTCTGTCTACTACTTCTATGATTCAATACCCATATTGCCCTTATTCCCCATGAGCCAGTGCTGACAGAGAAGGCCCTTACTCTATGGCCCACCTTACCCAGACCTTCCTCACCAAAGCCCTCCAACCACCATTGTTAAAGCCCTTATGAACACGGTCAACTCAGGAGCTTCTAATCCCCACTGACAGTATCCAGCTCCTCCTATCAGAAACATGACAGGAGCTGCTTTGGCTCTAGAAGGGGTAAAAGAAAGTGTCTACTGTCACTGGAACCAGCATTTGGAGGTCTTTTATAAACCCTCCCTAGCTGGAATTCAGACTTCCTATCTCACCCAGAAACAACGAAATGAAGATTTAGGTTACCAGGTTAGCCCACAAAGTTTATTTAACTTACAAAACTCCTGCACTATAATATGCAGACCTTTGCTACTCAAAGCGTGGTCCTCAGACCAGCAGCACTGGCATCATTTGGGAACTTATTAGAAATGCACAGGTCCTACCCTAGACCTATTCAATCAGAAACCACATTTCAGCAAGATCCCCAGATGATTAATATGCATATTAAAGTCTGGCTTTAATAATCCTTTAAAACGTTACTCCTGGCCAGGTGCAGGGTGGCTCATGCCTGTAAGTCCAGCACTTTGGGAGGCCGACGCAAACAGATCACTTGTGGTCAGGAGTTCAAGACCAGCCTGGCCAACATGGTGAAATCCCATCTCTACAAAAAATACAAAAATTCACCAGGTGTGGTGGTGTGCACCTGTAATCCCAGCTACTTGGGAGGCTGAGGCAGGAGAATCATTTGAATCCAGGAGGCGGAGGTTGCAGGGAGCCGAGATCATGCCACTGCACTCCAGCCTGAGTGACAGAGTGAAACTCCATCTCCAAAAAGCAAAACAGGCTGGGCACAGTGGCTCATGCCTGTAATCCCAGCACTTTGGGAGACTGAGGCAGGCAGATCATGAGGGCAGGAGTTCAAGACTAACCTGATCAACATGGTGAAACCCCGTCTCTATTAAAAATACAAAAATTAGCCAGGTGTGGTGGCGTGTGCCTATAATCCCAATTACTCAGGAGGCTGAGGCAGGAGAATCACTTGAACCTGGGAGGCAGAGGTTGCAGTGAGCCAAGATCATGCCATTGCACTCCAGCCTGGGTGACAGAGCAAGACTCCGTCTCAAAAAACAAAAAAAAAAAAATAAGGGAAATACAAACCACAATACACGTAACTCCACATCCACGTGAAGGGGTAAAACTTCAAAGATTGCCAACACCAAATGCAGAAGGATGCGGAGCAAGTGGAACTCACATACACTGGTGTTGGGAATGTAAAATGGCATAACCACTTTGGAAAACTATTTGAGAGGTTTCTTCAAAAGTTAAACATACACAGAGTAATTCCACACCCAAGATAGTCTAGAGACTTGGGCAAAGTGGTTGCCTAGGACTTAATGAGATGCACTGGAAGAGACACAAGGAATCTTAGAAATGATAGAAATGCTGTGTCTTAATTGTGGTGGTAATTTCATGGGTATATACAATTGCCAAAAGCCAATAAACTGTTCTCTTTAAATGGATGTCATTTATTGTATCTAAATTATTTGTCAATAAAATTGGCAAGAAAAAATTGCTATAGTACAATTTGTGTTTATTAGTTTCCACAATGTTACACAAATACCATGCATTTATTTGCAATACTGACATGTCCTCTTTAATCAAGGTTTTCCAGGGCTTAAAAAAATAGACGATTGGCCGGGCGCGGTGGCTCAAGCCTGTAATCCCAGCACTTTGGGAGGCCAAGACGGGCGGATCACGAGGTCAGGAGATCGAGATCACCCTGGCGAACACGGTGAAACCCCGTCTCTACTAAAAAATACAAAAAACTAGCTGGGTGAGGTGGCGGGCGCCTGTAGTCCCAGCCACTCGGGAGGCTGAGGCAGGAGAATGGCGTGAACC
>NW_012115044.1:420571-435115 GCF_000951035.1 Colobus angolensis palliatus
CATGCCATTGCACTCCAGCTTGGGCAATAGAGCGAGACTCCGTCTCAAAACACACACACACACACACACACACACACACACACACACACACCAAAACGAAACGAAAAAACCACCTCATTTCTATACGAAAATCCATTCTATGTCCTCAAAAATTAACTGCTCATGATTTGAGGGCCAATACTCTTTTATGAGCCATTTTAAGAATAAAAATACTTTCAATTAACATGTGGTTATGTGGCAAACATTCAAGTAATATTAATTCTATACTTGATACTTAAAACTTCATCCTAACTTAATCTTAGCTTACCTTCACATTTTATCTTTGTCCAATTTTCATTTATATAATTTTCCTTTTATGCTGTCCTGTCTTGTATGTACACTAGACTGATAAATAACCAGGATCTATTGTATTGAAGACATGCCAAAGCATAAGCCATCTAGCCTCAAAGCTTTCTAGGATCACTTCTGAAAAGAAGTTTCTTAAGATGCCCAAGCTAAAGTTCCTATTTAAATTCCTGTATGTCCCTAATCAATCCTTAACTGGTACTCACAGAAGTCATGTCACTTGCACTTTCTTGTTTATTCAACTCCCGGAGTCCATCCCCTTGCTCTCCTCTGGGCTCAATAATATTATTCGTATGTGCCTTCATAGCTGAATTCTGCAATGTCAAATCAGCCATTCGTGCCATTATGTCCTTTCTTTGTATTAATGCCTCATTTGTTCTCAGCTGCTGTCCATCTCCCAGTACTGGGAGCTCTTCTGAGAATGTGGGGCTTCTTGACTGTTGAGTGTTGGAATGGGAATTGCAGAGGGGCTGTGGGAGGTTAACAAAAGGAGCCTGAGTTTTGTTCTCCAAATCTTCTCCCATATGAGAGACTCTCCACCTCTGAGTGAACAGACGATTCTCTTCACTTGAATTCTGAATATCTGTATCAACAGGTAAGGTCTTCTCTTCCCAATTTTGTTCCTTCTCAATTATTTCCACAGTTGGAGGAAGTCGTGGAGCAGGACGAGTTTGAACAGTCCTTCTCAATACTATAGATAAGAATTTAAAAATAACAAACATGTATTATTTTCCCATAGATTGACACTATACTCATCTCACTAGCCCACCATGGTACTTAGAAAAGTATTTCAGTAGAATTGTTTGGCTTCTGAACGCTTCAGCAGAGAACACACCAGCAATGTCACCCCTCGTAATCAAGTACAGAGACTTACCATGTTCCTTAAAGCATTTGTCAGTACCCTTGTGAAAAACCATCTGTCAAGTTCACATTGTAACACATATATTAATTCACATCTGGGAATCTTGGGGAATGAGGAAGCAGGTATAAGTACCCAATTTAAACTGCAGATAGCCAGGATAGGCCTCTCTGAGGAAGTAAAATTTTTAAATGATTACATTGATTACATATGTAATAGGAACTACAGCAAAGGACATTACAGGCAGAAACAGCAACATATGTGAAGGCCCAAAAAATAGGAAAGAGCAAAGAAATGAGGCCAGCCTACCTGTAGGATCGCAGGAGATTAGAGAAGTATGCAGTGGCCATTTCTGGCAAGCCTTTCAGACCATGTTAAACATTTCGTAATTTAATCTAAGAGCAATGAAAACCTAGAGAACGTCTGGCAATGATTTGATTTAAATTTCTTAAATGCTGTGGATAATTGGAGGATAGTAGAAATGGAAGCAGAAAATCCAGGAAGCAATTGTAATAGTCTAGAAGAAAGATGATAGTAGCTTTGACTAAGGTGTATTGGCATTAGAGATGATGAGAACTAAATAAATTTGAGAAACATTTTGGCAAAGAACTGACAGCAATGAACTAGAAATGGGGAGTGAGAAAAACACACAGATCAAGAAGACACATATCTTGAGTGGATGGTGATCACATTTACCGAGATGCTGAAGGCAAAGGATAGACTTAGGGGAAGGAGGGCTTATCAAGAACTTAAGGTGCCCTAGGATTCATCTGTGTATCCATCCAAGCAGATGGATACATGGGTTTAAAAATCAAGAGAGACATCTGGTCTAAGATATCAAACTGAAAGTCACTGACATTTAGAAGGTATTAGAAGCCATGAGAATGAGTGAGATTATCCGAGAGAAGAGTAGAGGGAGAAAACAACCAGCATCAAGATATGAGGAACTCAACATGTAGGGTCAGGTAAAGGAGGTAAAAGCCACCAAAGCAGACTAAAATGGAGCAGTCAGAAAGATAAGGAAAATATTACACCAACATGGCATCAAAGAAACAAAGTGGTTAATTGTACATAATACCACTGTCAGACCTGGAAACATAAGGACAGAAAAATGTACCCTGGACTTAGTAACAGGGAGGCCACTGGAGCCCTTAGCAAGAGTAGTTTAGATGGAATGCCCTAATTGAAAGGAGGGATGCTTCTAGTTCAAGACTACAGACTGAGCACACATTTATCTCACCTCTTTTCATTGACAGCAAGGACATATAAAAGGAAATAAACCCACAATCAGTAAACAGAATAGTCTGGGAAGAGAATCATTAGCAAACAAGATATTTCAGCAAATCTCTGGAAGACTGGGAGTAGATGGAAAGCATGTGAAACAGTACAACTGAGCAGAAACCATACTCCAGAATACATATACATTAGAAGGAAATGACAGGTGAAAGCCAGTATCTGGGGGTGGGGAGGACCCTGAAAAGGCTGCAGTCACAAAGCTGACAGGTACAGAGGAAAAAAATGAGAAGTAGAACTGAAACCTGGGGAATTACTTGAAAATTTGTCTACTGTATGCTTTTTCCAGTCAAGCTGCTGCACACCACTTCCCTGAACTGTCCTCCTAAGCAAAAAATCAAGGATGGAAACAGTAAATGTGAGCACCCCAAGTGAATGGCTGGATCCTAGTTACATATTCTAAAAGGAAACTCATAGTTAGCAAATCGTACCCATATACACAAAGCAACCACATAAGGGAAAGTCTACTGGGAAAATAGATCTAGACTTATCTACATCACAGAAAAGAAAATGTATGACAACTACCTATAATATTGAACTTATTCATTCTTAAATACAAATGAACAATAGGAAAAAAACAGCAGCACAAAAGAAAAAAGCCAAGACAGGGAAACCGAACAGATCAAGAAGAAAATAAAATTCAGGTACAGAAGAAAATGAAAGAAAATTCATAGTAGAATTCTAACTAGTATCCTCAGAAAAGTTTCTGGAAGATACTGCATTCATAGTAAGTGTTAACGAAAAAAGGACAATCAGACAAGTAAGGGCTCTTGCTTGGAAACTAAAAATACAATTGATGAAATTTTAAAAATCCAAAAGACAGGCTTGGATATAAAGTGAAAAAATCTTCCAGAATCTAAAAAGTAAGATATAAGGACAAATACATAAGAAAATCCCATCGATCAACATAAATTTTCCCCCAAACTGAAGAAAGTCATATGTCTTCAGACTTAAAGGTCCAACTAGTGTCTCACAGTGCAAGAAGGTAAAAACCCATATTTAGGCATACCTTGTGCAATTTCAGGATAAAAACAAGAGATCCTAAAAGCTTTCTCAGAAAAAAAAAAAGTAGGTCCAATATAAAGAAATAAAAGACATCTCATTATCAGACATCTCAATTGAATACTGAATACTAGAAACCAATGGAATAATGCCTTTAATTTCTCAGGAAAAAGAACTCTTGACCTAGAATTCTTTAGCCACATTATCAATCAAGTGTAAGAGAAAAATGAAAACATCTTCAGAATTTCAAGAACTCAGAGTTTACCTTGCATATGCTTTTTCTGATTATTTCTTTCAGAAAATTGTGAAAGAAAACCAAATAATAAGAGAAAACAGGTGACCCAATTCAGGTGTGCAATGATACCAAGACCCAGGATGAGAGCTATGCAGAAGGCCCAGCAAGCAATAAGCAATCAGTGAAGGCTGCAGCAAGTTTAAAGGGCTTTGAGACGGTGTCTCTGGTATGAAAGCAGATTCCACGCCACAGACAGTATGACAAAAGGACTTGAAGATATGGTGAAAGCACATTATTCTTTTGTCAACAAAAGAGTAAAGGCAATTTGAAAGTCTACACAAAGCAAAAACTGTACAAGAAAGTCACAGTATAAACATATAGCAAAAAGAGTCTGAGCTCTCATAACATGAAATAAGAATTCACCTTGATTTTCTTAAGAACTTTTTCCTTTGTTTGGCACAAGCACTGGCAGTAACAATGGATTCAAAAAAAAAATGTAATGGTTATTTATTTGTTTTCACTTGTCAATATGTATATAGACAAGACACAGAACACACAGTTGTTGCAATGGAAGAGAAGGTTAATGTAATCAAACTTAATAATGTGAAAGGGAAAAGATAATTAACTGAAGGTGGGAGGCAGAAAACAGAGGTAAAGCAGAAGGGAAGGGATGCTAGTATTTCATGTAGTGGAAGTCAAGAAATACTATCTAAAGTTAAAAAAGAAATAGAAAGTATTTAAAGTAACAAAAAAGATTAAAAATAAAAACAAAACTATCCAGAGTACAGAAGGGAGGTAGGTGTTATGGTGAATTACACTCTCTTCTTTCATAGGGAGAGTCTATAATTATTATGTAAAGTTGGTATCTCAAGAAAAGAGATGCACAAATATTTTATATTAATTACGGAGACAATTACCAAATAAACAAAAATAAAATTGGAATCAAAATGACTGCCTTTAGGGGAATGTACTGTGAAAGTTGTCAGAATGAAAATGGAGTCATTTGGCTGGGCGTGGTGGCTCACTCCTATAATACCAGCACTTTGCAAGGCCGAGGTGGGCGGATCACCTGAGGTCAGGAGTTCGAGATTAGTCTGGTCAACATAGTGAAACTCAGTCTATACTAATAATACCAAAAAAAAAAAAAAAAAATTAGCCAGCCGTGATGGTGCACGACTGTAATCCCAGCTACTCAGGAGGCTGAGGCAGGAGAATAGCTTGAATCCAGGAGGCAGAGGTTGAGGCAGGAGAATAGTTTGAACCCAGGAGGCAGAGGTTGCAGTAAGCTGAGATTGCACCACTGCACTCCAGCCTGGGCGACAAGAGCGAAACTCCATCTCAAAAGAAAAAAAAATTGAGCAATTTGTGTCAGAGCACAAGTGACTTTATAAGAGTCACTTTATCAGACACAAGTGACTGGTAAGTGGAGCCTTAAAGAGCCAGGAAGGAAGGGTTCTCATGCATGTATGATTGATAACAACTATTCAAGAGATTTCAAAAACCAGAACCTTGCACAAAGGCCTCCACAATCTTACACAAAAAATAATTCTGCGAGGACATCTGCCCAACAACCAACCTTAGATTGATGCCACCCTTGTTACTGATCCTTGTAGCCAAGGATAGTTGTCTCAAAACAACTTAGATAATCCTCCTCATTTCCCCTTTAAAAACTCTTGTCTTCCTTTACTTCCCTGAATATGCCCACCATATTCCCATTGCAATGCTCAATCCCAAATAAATATCAGTTTCTTTTAGAGAATCTTTCTCTGGGTTAAATTGACAGTACTTTTTTTAAAACCATATACAAATATGAATTAGAATAAACACTTTAAAATAAGGAATGAATGGGAGATCAGAAAATGAAATGAAACTGCACACAAATACAAACACACACACTAGTCGTTCAAGAAGCATGGCTGTAAAGAAAAGGAGAAATAAATCAATAGCTAGAGGAAAATATTTATGATGGGAAATGCTACAGCAATATTGTCCAATATGGCAGCTTCTAGTCATATGTGGCTATTCAAATTTAAGTTAATTAAAATTAAATAAAATTTAAAATTTTAATTTCTCAGTCACACAAGCCACATCAGATGCTCACTAGCCCCATGCGGCCAGTGGCCACCATTCTGGATGGAGCAGATACAGAACATTTTCATCAACCCAGAAAATTCTATTAGACAAGGCTATCCTAAAAGAGAACTGAATGCTGATGAAGGGCCCTACGTATCACCCATTTTCATCTGCATATTCTGTTTAACTGAGTAATTCTTTATATGTGAGTATTCCAAACAATACTTGAAAAATATAATAAAACACCACCAATTCAAATACCTATTCACAAGCATCTCTGTCTGCACATTATAAAATAAGTAGGCAGTTATTTCAAATGCAGACTTGCTGAAGATACTAACAAAATGTTGTCTATAGCAATCCTTGACAAACTTGCTTTAACAAGCATTTAGTAAGTTTGTGATCAGAGTAAAAATATTTATTGTAACTGTTTCTTACAAAGAATTTTAAGCTATTTTACGATCACCAATGAAAAATATTTACAACATCTAAGCAAAGATCATTAGACAAGCCTATTAACAACATGCAAACATTTGAACAACTAACTAATTTAAAGAATAAAAGTCTAGGCTGAACAGAAATCAGAACTGAAATCATAGTTCCTGAATCTTGCCAGAGATAATAATACCCTCTAGCCCTCTGAAGAGGAAATACTGAATCATACACTGATAGAGCTGCAGGGAGCATTAAAGACAAAGACATATCTTCTCATTTCACAGACGGAAAAACTTAGGTCTAGAAAAGGTAAACCATCTGAGCCTCATGCCTCATAGCTAGTCAACAATAAATGGGCCAAAATGCCAGCACTTCTGACTCTCAGCCTGGCACTGTCACCACTGCACCACACTGATCTGACAAATGCTACATCTGCATTACAAATAACAAAACAGAATTTTTAATAGCAAGGATTTGTCATTTTATTTAACCCCTTGGGCTTCTTCATGTCCTTTATTGGAAACATCAAAGTGCAGAAAATTGCACAAAATTCATATATCCCAATAACAATTAACAGTTATTTTTCTGTTCCCCTATGTAAAAATATAAAAAAATTTTTAAAAGAAATAAAAATTCAGGCTAATCAGACCTGAATAATATTTTTCAAAAAACTTCAGAAGAGAGTTTAAGATACTGGTTCTTTTTTTGACCAAAGAACTCTTTGAAAATGAAGTAAAAACAACAGTTCCAGAAAAAATGTACATGGGGACAAATAAATCTAAGTTTCCCAACAATGAAGTAGTTCATGGGACTTCTGCAGACCATTCATGAACCCTAAGTTAAGAATCTTTGAGCTAAGAATAATACATTCTTAACCTGTTTACTCTACCTGTGAGCTGCAAAAGTAACTCTAAAGCTATTTTTAATTGTCCATTAACTTTTATTATAAAATTCCCTCAACTAAGCTGAAAACTTTTGATGAGAAAGAGGTGAATATGATGACCAGATGTCACTTACATGACCCTTAAAGTCACAGTTCTCACCTTTCCTTAGTCTAACTTTCATTACTCTTTGGAGTATAATCTCCTGCTTCTAACTCTTTCATATGCTCATGGATCATTGGGACAAAAGGGATTCCCCTTACTCTGCATCTTAATGCTAAGGACTCTGATCTTTTGATCTGAGTTTAATACTTACAATGTTTAATAAAATAGATATACAATAAAATTAATTAAATGTCACACATGACCACAGGTGTACTACACATAGCATGAAAAGTCTTCCTTCAGCTTAAAGGCTATGTGTGGTAATCAAATGTCTTTTTCAGTTCTGTTTTTCATGCAATGGTGAACGTAATACATTGTACAAATGGAACATAAAAAATAACTTTCATGTAACTTTAGAAGAAAACTTACCGTCCTGAAGAGGAGAGAATTTTAAGTTGCTCTTCTGCCTGGGTGGTGTTAACAACACAGCTGGCTCAAAAATATGTGCTGGAAAATTCTTGGCCAGAGTCATGTTATCTGGAGGGTCTGGCACCTGAGACAGTTTAACAGGCAACTCTTCCTGTGGGAATTCAACCACCTCTTCCTCTCTGAACATCAATGGCACTGAGACATTGGCATTTACAGCTGGACCCTCTGGAGAAGATGAAAGGATATTAGCACAATAGGAACAAAAAGAAACTATGGGCACATTTCAGGTATTTATTCTTTTTTCTTTTGTTTTTGTTTGTTTGTTTGTTTGTTTTTTGTTTTTTGAGACAGAGTCTTGCTCTGTTGCCCAGCCTGTGGAGTGCAATGGCGCGATCTTGGCTCACTGCAAGCTCCGCCTCCTGGGTTCACGCCATTCTCCTGCCTCAGCCTCCTGAGTAGCTGGGACTACAGGCACCCGCCACCACACCCGGCTAATTTTTGTATTTTGTTTAGTAGAGACGGGGTTTCACCGTGATAGCCACGATGGTCTCGATCTCCTGAGCTCATGACCCGCCCGCCTCGGCCTCCCAAAGTGTTGGGATTACAGGCATGAGCCACCGTGCCCGGCCCAAGTATTTATTCTTAAATGCATCTCAGTAGAGTGCAAAATTCACATCAATCAACATGGCTCCTGGAGCCTTCACTTTCTAGACTGTATCCTCCTCTGCCAATCATTCATGGGCAGGCTCCTGGTGAGCTAGTACTGAGAAGTTGTTACTATTTTTGAGAAAGTCATTAGGGCCTCAAAGCCATGAAAAGCGATCCACTTGGGGACTCCTTAAAAAATCCTATGTGGTACTCTAGAGTTTGTCTTTTTCTTTTTTTCTGTTTTTTTCAGACTGGATCTCACTCTGTCACCCAGGCTGAAGTGCAGTGGAGCAATCTTGGCTCACTGCAGCCTCGACCTCCCAGGCTCCAGTGATCTTCCCACCTCAGCCTCCCAAGTAGCTGGGACTATAGGCATGCACCACCACACCCAGCTAATTTTTTGTATTTATTGTAGAAACGGGGTTCACCATGTTGCCTAGGCTAGTAGAATTTTTCATTATGTCTTACGGATAGCTTTTTAATGGTCATAACAAGTAATAAAATGGCTAAAATGGGGCATATTAATGCACTGACCTCCATATACAAGGCTCATTACAAAACAAGGAACTTCACAGTTCATGCATTATCACAACATAGTCACATTCCACATTATTTTAAAGGAGTTACAAGAGCTGAGACTCAGGAAGATATTACATAAATCTTTGGTCTCACCAACATAAATCTTTCTGACTTTTTCCACAGGCAATAACAAGAATTAACAATAATTCTACAATACACTTACTCCCAGCCCTTCTCACCTATAGGATAATCAAAAGTTTTCTCAGTAGTGAAGCTTAACTCAGATAACAGTAAAGCACTAACATATTCCTTTACTGAGATATTAATAGCAAGACTTGCCGGGTGTGGTTGCTTATGCCTGTAATCCCAACACTTTGGGAGACCGAGGCCTGTAATCCCAACACTTTGGGAGACCAAGGCAGGCGGATCATAAAGTCAGTTCGAGACCAGCCTGGCCAACATGGCAAAGCCCCGTTTCTACTAAAAACACAAAAATTAGCTGGGCATGGTGGCAGGCACCTATAATCCCGCTACTCAGGAGGCTGAGGCAGGAGAATCGCTTGAAACTGGAAGGCGGAGGTTGCAGTGAGCTGAGATGGTGCCACTACAGTCCGGCCTGGATGACAGAGTGAAACTCCATCTCAAAAAAAATAAATAAATAAATAAATAGCAAGACTCCACCAGAAGACAGAGATCTGCCCTAGCCATTGAGTTTACCTCATGCAAGTTAAATTTTGGTCAGCCACTTCTTAGAATCCATCCTAAGAAAACGGTTTTAAATACATAAAACACTTTTCTTACAGATACTCATCAAAGTCTTACTTAAAAGTAAAACACATGAAAAAACAGAAATGTCCAATTCAGCCTACAGCACGATAGCACATGAGATGACGAAAGAATTACTAAACAACACTACCACACATGAACAAAAGTTATGTATTTCTAAAATTCAGTATTTTTCTCTTTCCAAAATCATCTCTTCTGAATCTAGAGCACTGTGATTAAAAGTGCTAGCACTCTCATTGATTTAGGTGTCCGATTCTGCTACTTTCTACCTGTGTGACTTTGCTAAGTTACCAACCCTCTCTCAGTCTCAGTTTCCTCTAAAGATAACACTAATGGGAATAACAATAACACCTACCTCATCAGACTATTATGACATGAATTGAAATTATGCATGTAAGACTTAACAAGTATCTGGCATAGAGCAAGCATCCAATATTAGCTGGAAAAGTAGTGGCAATTGTAGTAGTAACAATACTGCACATGCATAAACAGTCAATAAGTCTATATAAGTTTAGAGATTTAAGGTTTGGTTTGTTATCTAAGGCCATTAAGTAATTTGATGACAGTCTGAGATAATAAGACCACACTCACCTGAACTGTCCATATTTCTTCGACCTGTGGCTCCCCTTTCTGATGCCTGAATTTCTTGTCTGTTATTTATCACAGGACAGTTCTTAATAGCATATGTGAGTGATATAAGTTGCTCGTCTGTTGTGACCATGTACTGCTGAAGTCTTGCCTGGAGAGGAAAACATATGAAATAATATTATTAGCATATCAAACATCAAACGACCACCTAGAAAGCAAACCACAAAGGATATGTGTGTGTTTACATATGTATAATACCATCACTGTAAATACTTCAGGAATTTGAGACTTTCATTCAAATGAAAGAAATGCTATTTACAATTATAAATATTCTAATAGTTCCATGATAGGGAAAGGGTTAAGTAAATCATGAAATGATAATTAATAAATACCCTGCTATAACAATAAGAATGAACCTTTCCACAGCGCTTTCCATTTACAAAACCTCTTCAGGATGTTTCAACTGACTCTTTCTTAAGCTACCCTCAAGAGACACAGATACATGAGGTGGAGGAAACAATGAATATTACCCAGGCATTTAAACTGATAAACATGAACAGCACAAAATTCTGTATGTAACTAATACAAATATTAATTACAACTTGATTTTTATATATGAGAATGAGACAGAACTTTTATATATGTATATAGATATTCTCATATTTGTCTATGTGTGTAATATTAAAAATATGTATTAATGTATATGTGTAATACATATGTAAATATGTATTATTGTAAATATGTAAATAATACATAAAAATATGTATTATTTTTAATATTACATAAAGGTTTTTTTTAATTTAAAAGATCACCCACAAAATACCATACCCATAGATTTACTTTCTGGCACAGAGCTGAACGTGTTAAGTGTTTGGAATTCCATTCTTACATGTAAAAGTCAAACAGATTGCCCAGAAGGTTAGATGAATTTGTTTTGTTCTTTATATTTTCTACAAGGATGATATAAGTAGGTCATCTAAAAACATCAGGTTTGCTCACTACCACATAATGCTCATCTTTGTTATGTACTGGTGTTACGCAAATGGTTCTTGGAAGTAGAGAAGATTGCACGTAGAAGGAAGAAAAGGAGAGTTCTGTAAATTGTTGACACCCTGTAATAATGACAAAGAAAACCCAAGGATGGCAGCTAGTAACAAACTTCTATCTAAGCATACATGATATATGTATCATGTATGCTTAGAGAGATACAGACATTTGATAAAAGTCAGGTGCAGCCAGACATCAGAAATAGTATTAATAGTACTGCTGAATGAAGTATAGTAAACATTTTTATACCACCAGCCCAAATTTTTTCCCAAATTTCACACTCATATATCCAGTGGCCTACTCAACACTTCCATCTAGAATTCAAACAGACTTCTCAAACTTAAAATATATAAAGACAAATTCCTCCTAAAGCCTTCTTTAACTTATAAATGGCAACTGCATCATTTTAATTATTCAGCCCAAAACTTTGGAATTACCCTTGATTCTTTTCCAATATCCTCTACTTGACTCCATATCCAATAAATTAGCAGACTGCCTTGGTCAGCCTTCAAAATATATTCATAACTTGATCACTTTTCACACCCTCTCCCCACTTCCACCCTAGAACAAGTTGCCATGTCTCACCTGAACTATTCCAATAACTCCTCATGTAATATTCTGCTTTTGTGTTTGGCCACCTACTCTAGTCCCATACTGTTCCCAAACTGTATATTGAGGCACCTCAGGGCACTAAAGTGAACTTACAGGGGCACCAAGGGAAAATTTAAATCTTCAAGGGAAATAGTAATGCTTGCCATCTATCAGACACTGGTGAACTATTAACTCAGGACAGCTCACAGTTTCAATGTCAGATTGCATTACATTTCTTTTGATGATGTCAAATCTTCTCATGGCTGGGCTTTCAGCAGTTGCTAGGTTAAAAAAAAAAAAACAAGTTCTGGAGGAAAAACAGTGTGGAACAGGAAATAAGAATGATTGTGTCCCAACTGATTCCAAGCATTGAGAAGTGGTACAGTGCTCAAAAGGTACATATAACCCATTAGTAAATCATTGTAGTTACTTAAGAGAAAGTAATACTTTCCCTCAAACAGCCCCTCAGTTGTTAGGATATAGTTGTTTGGACTTAACAAGTAGAACTGTTTTTGGCCTAGGGGTGTTATAAGACACTAAGGGCACTGCAACCCAAGAAAGGGCACCAATCTCTGATCTAGTTTCAACATAGCCCAGAGTGACCTTCTTAAACCCAAGACAAATCACATCTCTTCTCTTTAGTGGTTTCCCATCTCACTTAGCATAAAAGCCCATGTCTTTAATCAGCATGCAAGGCCCTATGTGATTGGGCTTACCTGATCTTGTCTCCTACCTCTCTCTTCCCCATACTCTACTCTTGCCACACTGATCTCCTTGATGACTCTAAGTTCACCAGTCACACTCCTACCGTAAGACCTTCGCACTTCCTTTTCCTTTGCCCAGACTGCTCTTCTCTCAACTACCCACATGCTCACTCCTCAACCCTTCCAGGTCTTGGCTCAAATGTCACTTCCTCAGACAGGAATGGCCCATCTCATTTGTAACTGCATCCTACCCCATCCTATGCATTTCCTATGCCTTTATGTGCTTTATTTTTCTTTGAAGTACATATCACCATCTAACTTACTATACTTCAACTTTCTGTTTTTAGGATTTATTTAGAATGTAAGCTCCATGAGGGTAAAGTTTTCTATATTTTGTTCACTATTCTATTTCCTGTACCTAGAACAGTACCAGGCCCACAGTGGGTATTCAACAAAGATTTGTAAGTAAATCAGTACGTTTTAAAACTGCACATCTTCCCAGGATAATTAAAAACATAAGTTCTGCAAAAATATGTATATGAATGTTCATAGCAGCATTATTCATAGCAGATAAAACGTAAAAATAACCCAAATGTTCATTAACTAATGAAGGGATAAATAAACTATGGTATAGTCATACAATGGAATATTATTGGGCAATACAAAGGAAT
Source organism: Colobus angolensis palliatus (assembly GCF_000951035.1). Lineage (NCBI taxonomy): Eukaryota > Metazoa > Chordata > Mammalia > Primates > Cercopithecidae > Colobus > Colobus angolensis. The sequence continues at coordinate 433,783 of NW_012115044.1, forward strand.
GAAGTATTGATACATGCTAAACATAAATTAACCTTAAACATTATGCTAAGTGAAAGAACAGCACATATTACATTATTCCATTTCTATGTAATATCTACATTAGGCAAATTCACAAAAAGAGAGAATGAAGAGTGACTTCTAAAGGGTACAGGATTTCTCTCTGGAGTGAGGAAAATGTTCTGGATTTAGATAATGGTGCTGGCATACAGCTTCAAATATACTAAAAACACTGAATTGTACATTTTAAAAGGGTGAACTTAATGGTATGCGAACTATATTATCAAATTTGTATGTAGTTTGGATTTTTTATTGTTGTTTTGTTTTTTAGAGACAGGGTCTCACTCTGTCACCTAGGGTGGAGTGTAATGGCAAAATCGTAGCTCACTGCAGCCTCAAACTCCTAGGCTCAAGTGATCCTCCTGCCTCAGCCTCCCAAGCAGCTAGAACTACAGGCATACGCCACCATGCCCAGCAAATATTTTTATTTTTTGTAAAGACAGGTCTCACTCTGTTACCGAGGCTGATCTCAAACTCCTGGCCTGAAGTGATCTGCCCACCTTGAGAAATGTTGGGATTAAAGGTGTGAGCCACTGTGCCTGACCCTACTTTATCAATTTAAAAAAGTATACATCTCATCATCTAATGTCCATTAACACAAACACAATTTCTCTTCTATCACTTGTCTAGTCTCTTCTGGCTGATAAATAAAAGTAATAACAACTACCATATAAGAACAAAAAGGACGAATAAAATAGACTGTGTACACTCAAGAAGCACACAGTCTCAGTGACAAGTACACATGTAAGTATAAAACAATTTGATGAACACAATAATACCAATATCCAGACAGTATCAGAAGTACACAAAGAAGCAAGGTGCAGTGGCTCATGCCTGTAACCCCAGCACTTTCGAGGGCCAAGGTGGGCGAATCACTTGAGCCCTAGAGTTCAAGACCAGCCTGGGCAATATGGTGAAACCCCCTCTGTACAAAACATAAAAAGTTAGCTAGGTATGGTGGTGTGTACCTGTAGTCCCAGAGACTTGGGAGGCTAAGGTGGGAGGATCACTTGAGCCTAGGAGGTCCAGGCTGCAATGAACTCATGCCACTGCACTCCAGCCTGGGTGACAGACTGAGACACCATCTCAAAAAAAAAAAAAAAAAGTTCACAGAGGAAGAATGCTCAATGCAGCATGGAAGCAATAGGTTTTCCACAAGAGAACTGTGTAAGTCTTTTAAAAAAGAAAAGCATCCCAGCACTTTGGGAGGCCGAGACGGGCGGATCACGAGGTCAGGAGATCGAGACCATCCTGGCTAACGGTGAAACCCCGTCTC
>NW_012115044.1:435165-439471 GCF_000951035.1 Colobus angolensis palliatus
GCCTGTAGTCCCAGCTACTCAGGAGGCTGAGGCAGGAGAATGGCGTAAACCCGGGAGGCGGAGCTTGCAGTGAGCTGAGATCCGGCCACTGTACTCCAGCCTGGGCGACAGAGCGAGACTCCGTCTCAAAAAAAAAAAAAAAGAAAAGGAACTATTAGTCAAGCAGCAAAGAGGACTTTATGTAACAAATATGAAGATACTGTGAACAACTATAAATGGCATCTGATGTGACTGCAAAAAGACTCCTCAAAGGCCATCTTCTGCTGCTTTTAAATTAAAAGTGGCTACCATAACACTCATTTCACATTTTGGATTAACTACTGTAACACTGGTAGTTATAATTTAAATGCAGACTCTGTCTTCCCACTAAATAGTAAGTCTCTTAAAAGACAGGGAGACAGTCCATATACTGCTTCCAAGCTTCTACTATGGTACCTCCATGTAATAAATATTCAATAATACCTACCACTGATGATAATAATGACTGATAAGTAATCACATCAACACAGTTAAACCAAAAGCAACTCTAAGAGAATCCAGTACATGTTTAAAGATATTTTATACCACTGAACACACAAAAATTGGGATCTCATCTGAGTACCTGTGTAGCAGCATTTTCTTCTCTAAGACGAAGAATTTCAGCTGTCAGAGCATCAATGAGCTCTCGATGATCACCTAATACTTGTTCCAGTTGTTGCCTTGTCTCTACTTCTTTACGTAGCTGGATCTCACTCTACAAAAAAATATCAAATAAACTTCCACCAATAGCCTCGCATGTTGAAAACTAAAAGTTTGCACTCAAAGCTGGCAAAGAAGATATTTACAAAGAAGCATATATTATGTGACAGTAATGACAAAGATTTTTATTAAAAGGTTTATTATATTTAATTAAAGAAAATGTGCTGCTCTATCCTCTTCCCTTCTTTAAATAGAATAAAATGAACAAAATGTTACATAAAATTAAGTAACTACATTTTTTGTAAAAAGAAAGTAGAGGGATATACATATACATATTGTTTGAATATACACTGACCATCTCTAGAAAGATACACTGGTATCTGGTAATAATAGTTGGCTATAAGTAAGCAAACATGCTAGCTGGAAGTTAGTGATGAGAGTTAGTACAATCTACTGTATCTCTGAATTTCATAACGTGACTATATCGCCAATTCAAAAATTAAACTTGTTAAAATATAATTTAAAATAAATGACAACTTTAAATGGTTTAACTTTGTAAAACAAGTGATTAGCTTAAAAGTACATGCTGTGGCCGGGCGCAGTGGCTCACGCGTGTAATCCCAGCACTTTGGGAGGCCAAGGCGGGCAGATCACGAGGTCAAGAGATTGAGACCATCCTGGCCAACATGGTGAAACCTCGTCTCCACTAAAAATACAAAACTTAACTGGGCATAGTGGCGCACGCCTATAGTCCCAGATACTCAGGAGGCTGAGGCAGGAGAATCTCTTGAACCTGGGAGGCGGAGGTTGCAGTAAGCCAAGATCATGCCACTGCACTCCAGCCTGGCAACAGAGAGAGACTCTATCTCAAAAAAAAAAAAAAAAAAAAAAAAAAAAGTACATGCTTCTAAGCCTGCAATACTTTCCAAGAGCCAAAAGTATACTGCTGAAGATTCCTGAGTTAAGGGTGAAAGAATGTTAAGGTTTTAATAGGTCTGACAATACAATGAATCTTTAATTAAAAAGTTAATTTTAGGGTCAGGTGCGGATGCTCATGCCTGTAATACCAACACCTTGGGAGGCCAAGGTGGGCAGATTGCTTTGAGTTCAGGAGTTCGAGACCAGTCTGGCCAACATAATGAGACTCTATCTCTACAAAAAAATACAAAAATTAGCTAGGTGTGGTGGCATGCACCTGTGGTCCCAGCTACTTGGGAGACTGAGGCTGGAAAACCACTTAAACCCGGGAGGTGGAGGTTGCAGTGAGCCGAGATCATGCACTACTGCACTCCAGCCTGGGCAACAGAGTGAGATCCTGTCTCAAAAAAAAAAAAAAAAAAAAAAAGAGCAATTCAGTTTTAAGAAGACAGTTATAGAGAAATTGAAACATCTGTATTAAGTTGGTAAATCTGTCTTATTAAATAATAAAGTTTCCTTAAACATTTTTGTCATATTTGTATAACAGGCTTAAGTACACAACAGTTTAAATAGATTTTCAAAGATGAAACACATAGCTAACTTTAATTCTGTGGCATTCTGTGGATGATTATTTTAAATCAAATTAAACAAACAATTCTTTGTTTGTTTGTTTGTTTGCTTTTTGAGACAGAGTCTCGCTCTGCCGCCTAGGCTGGACTGCAGTGGCATGATCTCGGCTCAATGAAACCTCCGCCCCCCGGGTAAAAGTAATTCTCCTGCCTCAGCCTCCCCAGAAGCTGGGATTACAGGCACCCACCACCATACCCAGCTAATTTTTGTACTTTTAGTACAGACAGGGTTTCACCATGTTGAGGCCAGGCTGGTCTTAAACTCCTGACCACAGGCAATCCACCCACCTCGGCCTCCCAAAGGGCTGGGATTACAGGCATGAGCCACTGCACCCAGCCAAACAAACAATTCTTGCTTTTTTTATAAATTATTTTTACAACAATAAAACATCTCCCACTTAAGACACTGAAGCCATACATGAGTTTCCAGACATAAAGGGAACATGAAGAATTCTCCCATGTATCAAGTCTATCGATTATAGGCAATGCCACTGTCCAAACTGCACATGGGAGTAGGAAGCAGAGAATAGCAATAGAATGCAGACACAGTGAACAGTTCTATTTAATCTACAACTGTCAAACAGTAATATTTAATATTAGCACAAGATATAATTATATTAATGGCAGATTTATGCTACTAATTATAATTTGCTAAAGGTCTTATTAAAATTAAAATCACTTATCTGAGCATGTATCAACTAACGACAGAAAAGATTTAAAGGATAAGCCTTTATTGCAGATAATCTAAAATTGAGGTATTTTAAACAAAGCTATTCAAATTGCCTGTACTTTATTTGGAGGTTGCAATAAATGGAGAGGAAAAAAAACTCATGCATTTCTGTCTGAAGAGAAGATTCTAATAACCTAATGTCCTTACCTCTTTAAGGTACCGAACCAGGCGACAGAGGGAGCTCACCAATGACAAAGTGAAGCCTGTAAGACCCTGACTGCTCTGCAGTCCCTTGACCTCGCGACCTGTGCACCGCTCATATTCTTCCATTTCATGTTCCACTTCATGTATCATGTGTTTGAGGACGTCCAGGTTGGAATTAGTCCTATTTGGTAAGTCTGCAGAGGTTGTGCTACCTGATAACATGTTTTTCTTTGGCTTGGAAAGAGCATGCAAATTCGGTTTTCTTTTCACTGATAATGAGAGAAGTCATTCTATTTTAAGACCAGGAAAAATTATGACCAGAAAACTACCAGAAAAACTTTTGACTACTGTTCACAATTTAGAAAAGGCTTTCATAGATGATATCACCATTTCTCTCATAAAAATTAAACAGTTTAAACCAGATTTACACTAGCTATAATGAATGCACTAGAACCACTGTTCCAGAATTACAAGCGGTAGGAGATATTTCTTAGCTACCATTCAACAAACTCTTAGTTGGACCCATGTGGATGAGATTAAGAGAAAAAAAAACTGACTAAGAGATTAAGACAGCTGTATCAAGTTACATGTTTAATAATTCATCTTTGTAAATTAAGGGACTGAACCTTTATTTAAGAGCTGTTTTTGCTTCCTTGAGTTCAGCACGTGTCCCACAACATAGCTTGAGTCTAGAGTCTCAGTAGATTCTTCAGGCTGAAGCCTGGTTTGGAGTCTCTTGACAGCATTGGTAGCATTCAGAGCAGCTAAAAGGAAGAACATTTCCAGAAGTATCTCAAGTGAACAAACTTCTTAAGAAAGTATTTCAACTGACAGATCCATCAGTATTTTAGTCAATTAGGCTAAGGCAGTCAAAACTCTAACATTCCTTTACAAATTACTGCATTCAAGAATGAACCTAATAAAGCAGGCAACTAGAAATAATGCAAACGAGAAACAAACCTCTTTGTTCCCCTGATGAAAGAGCAGGTGATGGTGTTCCTGGAGGAGTTACTTGTGACTGGGTTGCTATTTTCTGCTGAATATCAGTCCACAACTTACTAATTAACTCAGAATTCTCTTCTGTGAGTTGCTGGAGAAACCTATAAATTACAGGACAATAAGCTACATTAGAATTATAATATAAATTAACATAATCTAAATATAAATTAAATGATAGCAGGCATTTAATTTATATTATCTATATTAT
>NW_012115044.1:439811-446877 GCF_000951035.1 Colobus angolensis palliatus
AGTTACATGTTTGATTTGAAGGAGCTTTTAGTAATTCATAGTCAAAGAAAAAACACTATTCACTTTAACTGATAAGACAGGAAGATAGCAAAAATGCCTATCACCTCATTGTTAGAAAGAATCATTCCACCTGCCTCCCAGTTTCCTACCTACCTTGGTCCCTAACATAGGCATGTTTGCCCTTTCTGCAGTTTTGTGGTATGGCTCCATCCTCCTCTCTCTTTCTCTGGAGTAAAGTAATTAAGCATATATGGCTCAGCCCCTTTTGGTTTCTCTATCCTACAAAGGAGCCTGTCCACAGAGCAGCCAGTCTCTGCCCATCAGTGAAGTAACTTGACCACAGCATACTCTGTCCCTGTGTGTCAGGGAGGGGCTAGATAGAGGGAGAAGAGGCGCTGCAGTTTAGGGGTTAGTAATTACAAGCCCATTGGTTACAGAGCTAAGCATTATGCTATAAACATTTTTATCACTGATAAGGTTGATATTTTAAGTTTCAAGTGTCTGATTCATTTGTATATTTCTCAAAATGCTGAAGGTACAGCCTATCTTCTTCTGGAGGCTTAGTATAAAAGCAAGAACAAAGAGATAAATGGGGGGGGAAACTTTAAGCAAAAGGAACCAGGACTTGATGTTTTGAGAAGTTTTCAGCCTGTCCAAATTGCAAAAGATTAGTAAAGTCGCTGTTAGGAAAGCATACTCTGGAGAGAAGGGCAAGAGTGTGGCTGAATAACCTTTTGCTAGTTCTGACTAAAGCATGTGATTCATGGGTCCTCCCAATGATCTCAGAGGAAGCTAACAATAAAGATGGGATTATCCAGGAAAGATCTGTCTATGGAATAGATGACCATGACATACACAAGAACAAGATCTTTTGAGAATGTTATACCAACAGAAATACTGCTAGCTTGAACTGAAAGACACAAAGGCAGGATGAAATGAAGGAAGGGTGCTATACTCCAAAAATTCTACAGACTACCTTTCTCAGCCTCTGGTAACCATCATTCTACTCTCTATCTTCCTAAGTTCAATTGCTTTAATTTTCAGCTCCCACAAGTAAGTAAGAACATGTGGCCAGAGCTGCAGATCCATAGGCACAGAGGCCAAAGCCAGAGCCACAGGTACAGGGCAGAGCCATGGATCCAGAAGGATAAAGATTCAAGTCACAGATCATTAGTCCTAATAGTATTTGCCCTGCTGAATTTCAAAGTTGCTTGGAACTGCTGATATCTTTCTTCCTTGATTTTCCCTCGTAAAATGGAAATATCTATAACTTTCATCCTATGTCTGTCCCATCATGGTATTTTGAAAGCAGACAACTTGCTTTCTAGTTTCATAGGACCACAAATGGAGAATTTTGCACCAGGATGGATTCTATCCAGTCCTCCCATAACTGATTTAGATGATGAGATTTGGGACTTTTGAGCTAATGATATTTAGCTGAGATTTTGAACTTGAAATGAAGCTGAAAATTGAAGGATATTGGGATGGATCTTTGGGGACCACTGGAAGGACCATGGTAGGCTAAACAATAATGCCTGAAGATATTCCATGTCCTAAACCGTGGAACCTGTCACTATTACCTTATATGGCAAAAGGGGGTGGGGGAAGCCTCTTCAGATACAATTCAGAATCTTGAGATGGGGAGATTATCTTGGGTAGGCCCTAAATGCAATCACGTATATTCTTTTTTTAAAATTTTTTCTTATTTCATGTATATTCTTATAAGAAACAGACAGAGGAAGATCTTTGACACCCACACAGAGGAGATAATGTGAAGACAGAGGCAGAGATTGGGGTGCTGCAGCCACAATTTCAGAAGCTGGAAGAAGCAAGGAGCAAATTCTCTTCCAGAGCAGCTTCTCCACTGGAGGGAATGTGGCCCTACTGATATCTTGAGCTTGGCCTAGTGAAACTGATTTTGGATTTATGGCCTCCAGAACTGGAAAGAAATCAATTTCTGTTGTTTTAAGCCACCAAACTTGTGGGATATTTAATATACTTAATTGTAGCTATAAGACAAAAACAAAAATGGGATACACATGGAAGCATAGTATGTAAATACTTCATGTTCTGTCAAAGCAAAATATATAACTAAAAATGGGGAGAAGGATAGAGAGAAAATAATGGAAAGAATAGGAACATAGAAAAACTCACTTATTGTACAGGCAATAGGTAGAAATTAAAACAAAAAAAAATTTTAACTGACATACCTGACAATGATATGTAAAAAAAGAAAACAAGATTAAAGGCTCTGTAAAAGGTATATATACAAAGGTAACCACCAGAACAAAATTACAAACTTCCTAAATACCAAAAGAAATTTTTTAAAAGAACAGAGAAGAAACATCACATAGAAAATGTAGTTGTAGTAAAATAAACAGTACTATAAAATAATGTGATGAAGTTAACATCAAACATACCAGTAAGTGTTATAAGCTTACTTCAATTAAAAGAAGAATATTTTCAAATTCTCTAACAAGTCAAGACTGAAGTCTACATTGTATACAACAGACATACTTAATACAAAATAATTCCAGAAGGCTAAATACATTAAAGATCTAAAATACAGAAAGCTAAATGTAAAAAGCCAAGATAAGCCAGGAAATTGGAAACAAGAAAAAAGTAGAGGTTTCATTCCTGATATTAGATGAAGTAGAAATGAAGTCAAAAGGATTAAATATGACAAAGCATACTTTATAATGCTAAAAGTTAAAAATCACAATGAAGATATAACACTTATGTTCCAAAAAACATGTACCAAAAAACATAATAATCACTTTTATAAGAAAGGAAGTATTTAACACCGAACAATGAAATATATTTAAACATAAAATGCAAAGAGAAATAGAAACATACTAGTAGTAGGAGACTTTAATACACCATTCTCAGAAGAAAATAGTGGCAAAAATAAATAAGGATACAAAAGTATTAAAAAACATAAGCAATGAGGTAGATCTATGGATATACCTTTAGAAATTTATACTTTGTTAGAGTATATACCTTCTTCTCAGGCACATACATGGAACATTTGTAAAAATTTGATCATATATTAGGTCACAAAGAAAACATCATTAAGAGGCCGAGGCGGGCGGATCACGAGGTCAGGAGATCGAGACCATCCTGGCTAAATGGTGAAACCCCGTCTCTACTGAAATTGCAGAAAATTAGCCAGGCGTGGGGACAGTCGCCTGTAGTCCCAGCTACTAGGGAGGCTGAGGCAGGAGAATGGCGTGAACCCGGGAGGTGGAGCCTGCAGTGAGCCGAGATCACGCCACTGCACTCCAGCCTGGGCTACTGAGCGAGACTCCGTCTCAAAAAAAAAAAAAAACAAAAAAAAGAAAACATCATTAAGTTCCACAGGTGGAAATATTACAAATCACACTCTGAATGTAACGTAATAAAACTAGAAAAACAAAGAGACTCTGGAAATTTTTTTTAAATCTTCTATTAGACAATTCTTAAGTAAACATGAAAATATAAACTGAAATTACCTCATTCCTAAAGTAACAAAACACTACATACCAGACTGTATGGTACACATTTATAGTTGTGATCAGAGTAGAATTCAGAGCCCTAAACATGTTTATCAATTAAAAATAAAAGAATGAAAATTAATGTATTAAATTCTCAACTAGGGTTACTAGAAAAACAAAGTAAACCAAAACAATGCATAAGGAAGGAAATAAAGATAAAAGCAAAAATTGATGAGGAAGAAATCAGAAAACTAGACCTCTAACTGATAAGTTAAAAATGTTAGTTCTTTGAAAAATTCATTAAATAGGCAAACCACTAAATAACCTAATTTTAAGAAAGAGAACAAACCAAAACAAATGATTGAGGAGAACAAGTAAGCACTGAAACAAAATTTTTTTAGAAGTATAGAGATTATTGGTATATCTCTATAGAAATACACTGATTAACCTAGATGAAATGGAAAATTTCCTAAGAAAATATAACTTACAAAAGTTGGCTTGAGAAGAAATAGAAGCTTAAATAAACAAGCAAATTTGTTTATTTGGCACTTCCCCACAAAAAAAAAAGAAAAAAAAAAAAAGCACCATGCACACACACAAAAAGCTATCAGCCTCAAAAAACAGATAGTCTCAGTGCTATATAAATTGCTCCAGGACTTAAAAAATTAGAAAAATCTTCCAGATGGTTCTTATGAAATCAAGTATCGCATTGTTATCTCAATCTGATAAGGGCTGCAGACACAAAAAAACTACAGAGAATATCATTTATGAATTTTAACACAAGAATACTAAATAAAATATTAACAAACAACCTCCAATACTCCATTAATGAAAATAACACATTATGGCCAAATAGAATTTATTGCAGAAATGCAAGGACACTGCAATATTAGGAAACTCATAAAATAATGTACCATATTAAGAGACATAAGCAGAAAACTCATGATTATACATACCAAAAGTCTGATAAAATTAACACTTATTACTGATTAAAATAAAACAATCAAGAAAACAAGAATTGATTGGTATTTCCTTAGCATTGTTTAAAAAAAAAAAAATGTATCTGGGTATGGTGGTTGCATGCCTGTAGTCCCAGCTACTAGAGGCTGAAGTAGGCTGAGGTGAGAGGCTGAGGTGAAAGGATCACCTGAGCTGTGATCATGCCACTGTACTACAGCCAGGGTGACAGAGTGGGACCCTGTCTCAAAAAAGACTAAAAATAACAATGATTTTAAAAATTTAAAGAAAAAAAGAAAGAAAAAAGACCTCAGTACTAAAGCCAGTACCTTACTTAAAAGGAAACAATAAAAGCATTTTCATACAATCAGAAACAAGGCAAGGATCCCCACTATCTCCATTATTATTGAACACTGGCCTATAACTAATAAAACATACAAAAGAAACCAATTAGAGGTGAAAGACTTAGAAAACAAGGAAAACAATGTCTATTTGCAGATGAAATGACAGTCAACCTAGAAACCCCTAGAAAATCAGCGCTAAAACTAATTCAACCAAGATTCAATAAAGTAGCAGAATATCAAGGCAACACACGGACATCAGTAGCTTTCATAAAAACAAAGAATAACTAGTTAGGAGGTATAATGGAAAATAAAATTCCACTTAATAGAATAACAAAAGCCCCAAAATACTTAGGAATAAACTCAGTAAGAAATAAGCAAAATCTATATGAGAGAAATGTTAAGACACTGCTGAAAAACAGAAAAGTAGACTTTTTTCCTAGTTTTTATTATTATTATTATTATTATTATTATTGTTATTATTTTACTTTAAGTTCTGGGGTATATGTGCAGAACATGAGTTTTGTTACATAGGTATACACATCCGATAGTGGTTTGCTGCACCCATCAACCTGTCGCGTACATTAGGTATTTATTTCTCCTAACGCTATCCCTCCCCTAGCCTCCAATCCTCCAACAGGCCCCGGTGTGTGATGTTGCCCTCCTGGTGTCCATATGTTCTCATTGTTCAATTCCCACTTATGAGTGAGAACACGCAGTGTTTGGTTTTCTGTTCTTATGTTAGTTTGCTGAGAATGATGGTTTCCAGCTTCATCCATGTCCCTGCAAAGGACATGAACTCATCTTTTTTATGGCTGCACTGTATTCCATGGTATGTATATGCCACATTTTCTTTATTCAGTCTATCATTGATAGACATATGGGTTGGTTCCAAGTCTTTGCTATTGTGAATAGTGATGCAATAAACATATGTGTGCATGTTTCTGGATAGTAGAATGATTTACAATCCTTTGGGTATATACCCAGTAATGGGATTGCTGGGTCAAATGGTATTTCTGCTTCTAGATCTTTGAGGAATCGCCACACTGTCTTCCACAATGGTTGAACTAATTTACACTCCCACCAACAGTGTAAAAGCATTCCTATTTCTCCACATCCTCTCTAGCATCTGTTATTTCCTGACTTTTTAATGCTTGCCATTCTAACTGGCGTGAAATGGTATCTCGTTGTGGTTTTGATTTGCATTTCTCTGATGACCAGTGATGATGAGCTTTTTTTCATATGTTTGTTGGCCACATAAATGTCTTCTTTTGAGAAATGTCTGTTCATATCCTCCACCCACTTTTTGATAGAGCTGTTTTTTTCTTGTAAACATGTTCAAGTTCCTTGTAAATTCTGGATATTAGACCTTTGTCAGATGGGTAGATTGCAAAAATTTTCTCCCTCTCTGGAGATTGCCTGTTCACTCTGATGATAGTTTCTTTTGCTGTGTAGAAGCTCTTTAATTAGATCCCCTTTGTCAATGCTGGCTTTTGTTGCCACTGCTTTTGGTGTTTCAGACATGAAGCCTTTGCACATGCCTATGTCCTGAATGGTATTGCCTAGGTTTTCTTCTAGGATTTTTATGGTTTTAGGTCTTACGTTTAACTCTTTAATCCATCTTGGGTCAATTTTTGTATAAGATGGAAGAGATACAGTTTCAGTTTTCTGCATATGGCTGGCCAGTTTTCCCAACACCATTTATTAAATAGGGAATCCTTTCCCTATTGCTTGTTTGTCTCGGGTTGGTCAAAGGTCAGATGGTTGTAGATGTGTGGTGTATTTCTGAGGCCTCTGTTCTGTTCCATTGGTCTATATATGTGTTTTGGTACCAGTACCATGCTGTTTTGGTTACTGTAGCCTTGTAGTATAGTTTGAAGTCAGGTAGCATGATACCTCCAGCTTTGTTCTTTTTGCTTAGGATTGTCTTGGCTATGCAGGCTCTTTTTTGGCTCTATATGAAGTTTAAAGTAGTTTTTTCTAATTCTGTGAAGAAAGTCAATGGTAGCTTGATGCGGATAGCATTAAATCTATAAATTACTTTGAGCAGTATGGCGATTTTCATGATATTGATTCTTCCTATCCATGAGCATGGAATACTTTTCCATTTGTTAGTGTCCTCTTTTATTTCACTGAGCAGTGGTTTGTAGTTCTCCTTAAAGAGGTCCTTATCCCTTGTAAGTTGTATTCCTAGGTATTTTATTCTCTTAGTAGCAATTGTGAATGGGAGTTCACTCATGATTTGGCTCCCTGTTTGTCTGTTATTGGTGTATAGGAATGCTTGTGACTTTTGCA
>NW_012115044.1:446927-451195 GCF_000951035.1 Colobus angolensis palliatus
GATTTTGTATCCTGAGACTTTGCTGAAGTTGCTTATCAGCTTAAGGAGATTTGGGGCTGAGATGATGGGTTTTCTAAATATACAATCATGTCATCCACAAACAGAGACAACTTGACTTCCTCTTTTCCTATTTTAATGCCCTTTATTTCTTTCTCTTGCCTGACTGTCCTGGCCAGAACTTCCAATACTATGTTGAATAGGAGTGGTGAGAGAGGGCATCCTTGCCTTTTGCCTTGCCCATCCAGTATTCTATTGGCTGTGGGTTTGACACAAATAGCTCTTATTATTTTGAGATATGTTCCACTGATACCTAGTTTATTAAGAGTTTTTAGCATGAAGGGGTTTTGAATTTTGTCAAAGGCCTTTTCTGCATGTATTGAGATAATCATGTGGTTTTTGTCTTTGGTTCTGTTTATATGCTGGATTACATTTATGGATTTGCATATGTTGAACCAGCCTTGCATCCCAGGGATGAAGCCAACTTGATTGTCGTGGATAAGCTTTTTGATGTGCTGCTGGATTCCATTTGCCAGTATTTTTTTGAGAATTTTTGCATCAATGTTCATCAGGGATATTGGCCTGAAATTTTCTTTTTTTGTTGTGTCTCTGCCAGGCTTTGGTGGCCTCATAAAATGAGTTAGGGAGGATTCTCTCTTTTTCTATTGTTTGGAATAGTTTCAGAAGGTACCAGCTTCTCTTTGTACCTCTGTAGAATTCAGCTGTGAATCCGCCTGGTCCTGGACTTTTTTTGGTTGGTAGGCTATTAATTACTGCCTCAATTTCAGAACTTGTTATTGGTCTATTCAGGGATTCGATTTCTTCCTGGTTTAGACTTGGGAAGGTGTATACGTCCACGAATTTATCCATTTCTTCTAGATTTTCTAGTTTATATGCATAGTTTATTGCATATTCTCTGATGGTAGTTTGTATTTCTGTGGGATCAGTGGTGATATCCCTTTTATCATTTTTTTATTGTGTGTATTTGATTCTTCTCTCTTTTCTTCTTTATTAGTCTGGCTACCAGTCTATTTTGTTGATCTTTTCAAAACACCAGTTGCTGGATTCACTGATTTTTTTGAAGGGCTTTTCATGTCTCTATCTCCTTCAGTTCTGCTCTGATCTTAGTTATTTCTTTCTTTTTTTTTTTTTTTTTTTAGAAAAGATAATGGGCCCAATGCCGACTATATTTCAAGTCGTCATGGCGGGGTATTGGGAAAAGTTTTCAATTAGCAATAATCGCGCCTCGGATAAACCTCATTGGCTACGATACTGCCACTGCGCAAAGCTAGTTATTTCTTGTCTTAGTTATTTCTTGTCTTTTGAATTTGTTTGCTCTTGCTTCTCTAGTTCTTTTAATTGTGATGTTAGGATGTCGCCATTTTAGATCTTTCCTGCTTTCTCTTGTGGGCATTTAGTGCTATAAATTTCCCTCTACACACTGCTTTAAATGTGTCCCAGAGATTCTGGTATAATGTGTCATTGTTCTCACTGGTTTCAAAGAACATCTTTAGTTCTGCCTTCATTTAGTTATGCACCCAGTAGTCATTCGGGAGCAGGTTGTTCAGTTTTCATGTAGTTGTGCAGTTTTGAGTGAGTTTCTTAATCCTGATTTCTAATTTGATTGCACTGTGGTCTGAGAGACTGTTTGTTATGATTTCCGTTCTTTTGCATTTGCTGAGGAGTGTTTTACTTCCAATTATGTGGTCAATTTTAGAATAAGTGCAATGAAGTAAGAGAACAATGTATATTCTGTTGATTTGGGGTGGAGAGTTCTATAGATGTCTATTAAGTCTGCTTGGTCCAGAGTTGAGTTCAAGTCCTGAATATCCTTGTTAATTTTCTGTCTCATTGATCTGTCTAATATTGACCATGAGGTGTTAAAGTCTCCCCTACTCAAGGGAAGCCGTGAGGGACTGAGCCTAAGGAAACTTGCACTCTGGCCCGCATACTGCACTTTTCCCACGGTCTTCGCAACCCGCAGACCAAGAGATTCCCTCCAATGCCCACCCCAGCAGGGTCCTGGGTTTCAAGCACAAAACTGGGGGGCCATTTGGGCAGACACCGAACTAGCTGCAGGAGTGTTTTCGTTTGTTTGTTTTTTCCATACCCCAGTGGCACCTAGAATGCCAGCGAGACAGAACTGTTCACTCCCCTGGAAAGGGGGCTGAAGCCAGGGAGCCAAGTGGTCTGGCTCAGCAGATCCCACCCCCATGGAGCCCAGCAAACTAAGATCCACTGGCTTGAAATTCTCGCTGCCAGCACAGCAGCAATCTGAGATCGACTTGGGACGCTTGAGCTTGGTGGGGGAAGGGGAGTCCACCATTGCTGAGGCTTGAGTAGGTGGTTTTACACTCACAGTGTAAACAAAGCCACCAGGAAGTTTAAACTGGGTGGAGCCCACTGCAGCTCAGCAAGGCCGCTGTGGCCAGACTGCCACGATTTCTCCTCAATGGGCAGGACATGTCTGAAAAAAAGGCAGCAGCCCCAGTCAAGGACTTAAAAATAAAACCCCCATCTCCCTGGGACAGAGTACCTGGGGGAAGGGGCAGCTGTGGGCTCAGCTTCAGCAGACTTAAATGTCTATGCCTGACGGCTCTAAAGAAAGCAGCGGACCTTTTAACAAATGGAGAAATATACTATGTTATTGGATAGCAAAATTCAATGTCATAAAGATGCCAGTTCTCTCTAGTTAATTTAATAATAAAACATGGAATACTATGCAGCCATAAAAAGGAATGAAATCATGTCTTTTGCAGGGACATGGATGGAGCTGGATGCCATTATCCTCAGCAAACTAATGCAGGAACAGAAAGACAAAAACACCACATGTCCTGCTTTTAAGTGGGAGCCAAACAATGCAGTCTCTAATAAAAACACAAAGTTAGCCAGGCCTGGTGGCGCATGCCTGTAATCCAGTTACTTGGGAGGCTGAGGCAGGAGAATCACTTGAACCTGGGATGCAGAGGTTGCAGTGAGTCAAGATGGTGACACTGCACTCCAGCCTGGGCAACAGAATGAGACTCCATCTCAAAAACTGAAAAATAAAATAAAATACTGAAAATAACCTAAATTACCATATATATGAGAATGGTCAAATAAACTACGGTACATTCACACAATTTAGTACTATGCAACTATTTCATTTTATTATAAAAATGAAGAAAAAATATATCTGTAAACTTATAAACAGCTATGGGGAGATTTCCAGGATATATTATTAAGTGGTAAAAGCCAATATAGATGGATATGTTAATTACCCCAGCCTGATCACTATACATTATATGTATCAAAACATCTATGTACCCCATGAATATGCACAGTTATTGTCAATTAAAATAAAGTAAAATAAAAGCAAATATAGTACATTACCTTTTATATAAGAAAGAAGAGAAAATAAGGATATATATATTTATCTGCTTACATTTATAAAAAGAAACACAGAAAGAATAAATTTAAAAACTAAGGAAACTGATTACCTACAAGGGTAAGTGTAGACAGGAACTAGTTAGAAGGGATAGGGGATGGTGACACTACCCTAAAAACAGCTTTTTGTATAATTTTGTCAAAAAGAGAGGTAAAAACCTAAAATTGAATACAAATAGAAACAAATGAACCTAATTATATTTCACATAATACAATAACCTTTTAGAAATTTGCAAACAATCTTCAACTCTACTTAGCAAGTTATTTTTGCATTAGTATGGGCACAGCAATTCCAAAACCACCTTCTATGTATTGCAGGATTGAATATGAATAAATATACTTGTGTAATGTTTGGAGACATGCTGCTCAGTGTTAAAGAAGAGTGATACAAATATGGAATAAGAGAGGACCAAGATAAAACCAATAGTGTTAAATTGGACTTGGAAGTATCACTGTAAATTCATGATTTATAGCTAAATGGACAGAAAACTAGATACTAATATAGATACGTTCATATACATATGACAATAGGTATATATATGTATGTGTGGATATATATGTATCTGTTGGTCTAAAAACAATAACTGCCAAGTGCAATAAACACATCTAATACTTAGAGCTTGGTTTCTAAACACACTTCTTTAATAAAATGAGTTAAGGATTCTTGAAGAAATGGTTGATTCCAGTTGATTCCGGAGAAGAGAAAGTACAATAAGAGCTATGTTGTGCTATGTTGCAACCGGTACCAGCCATTGCAAAAACATGCCAAAATGTAAAGACCATCGAGGCTAGGAAGAAACTGCATCAACTAACGAGCAAAATAACCAGTTAATATCATAATGGCA
>NW_012115044.1:455205-469462 GCF_000951035.1 Colobus angolensis palliatus
AAGTATAAAAAAAAGAAAAAAAAAAAAAAAAGAGCTATGTTGTGCCAGAAATTAAATGTTAAAGAAG
The DNA here is from genome assembly GCF_000951035.1 of Colobus angolensis palliatus. Classification (NCBI taxonomy): domain Eukaryota; kingdom Metazoa; phylum Chordata; class Mammalia; order Primates; family Cercopithecidae; genus Colobus; species Colobus angolensis. The sequence goes on from NW_012115044.1 coordinate 455,273, forward strand.
ATACGTTAAAAGGACACCGGAATTACTTGAAGAAGCTCCCAAGTATGTGACAAATAAACATCAAAATAAATAAAAGACAAAACAGTATAATCCATTGAAGGAACATGGCAGACATCACTGTAACCAAATAATGAAAGTGAACAGCACCAATAATTAAACCAAGGTATCACTGCCTCTTGATATTACGCACTGAGGACTTAGCATCACTTTAGGGGTATTCCTGCTCAAAACGCATAAGTAAGCTGAGTCTAATAATGAAGAAATTATAAGACAAAGTCAAGTTAGAGGGAATTCTGTAAAATAACTGCCCTGTACTTCTTCAAAACTATAAAAATGTCATAAAAGGCAAAGAAACACTAAGATTAGATTTTAGAAGATTCCAGGTTTCTTTTTTAAATGAAAAGACATGAAAACTAAATATAATAAGTGATTACGATTAGTTCTTTAATCATCCAAAAAAACAAAATAAATATTATTGGGACAACTGGAGAAATCGAAATAAGGTCTATGGATTAGATAATAGTGTTAAATCAATGTAATTTCCTGATTGTGATCATTGTACTGTGATTTTATCTGAATGAATGCTCTTTTTCTTGGGAACCACACACTGAAGTATTTAGGGATAAAGGAACACGAAGCATGCAACTTACTTCCAAATAGTTCTTTAAAAATGTGTGTTAGTCAACTGCAAAAATATGGAACCAACCTAAGTGCCCAACAACCAATGAGTGGATAAAGAAAATGTGGTATAGACACAACATGGAATACTGCTCAGCCACACATACACACACACACAAATAATAATAATAATGTATTTTGCAGCAGTTTGGTTGGAGCTGGAGACCATTATTCCAAGAGAAGTAACTGAGGAATGGAAAACCAAATACCACATGTTCTTACTTGCTAAGGAGCTAAGCTATGGGTATAGAGAGTGATATAACAGACTTTGGAGACTCAGAAGGCGGAGGGCGGGAGGTAGGTGGGGGATAAAAAACTACATATTGGGTACAATGTGTATTACTCAGGTGATGATGGGTGCACATGTACATGCATGCATGTGTGTGCATACTCAGAAAAGGAGATAAAATGATAAAAGAAATGTGGAAAATGTTAATAATTGATGAATCTGAGTAAAGAGTATATAAAAGCTTTTTATATTATCCCGGCAAATTATTTTGAAATATCAAAATAAACAAATTTTTAAATAAAAATAAACTTCCATTTAATAAAAAACGATGCAATAAGCAAACATTGAAATGGCCATGGAAAAAAGCTACGAGTTGTAGTATTTATGCCATATACACATACCTGTCTGTATTTGTGTTAGACTGAGAGTTTAGAGAGTTATCCAACTCATTCTCATTCTCACTTTCTCCTGACTGGCTATTAATAGTTCCTTCTTCTTCACCATCTACATCATTAAGAGCCTGTCTCAACACAACAATAAAAATAGCACAAGTTGATTAGATATATATTCAAACTTTCTTTTCTTTTTTTCTGTCATAACAGAAGAGAGGTCCCTCCTCCTAAGCCTTCCACATGTTGTAGAACACAAATCCTCTCACATCCTTCCACTCCTGTCAATTATCCTATCTCTCGAACATTTTCAACATCTCTCTCTGTAGTGGCTTCAGTTCACCAGCATTCAAATGTGAGCAAGCCTGTCCCATCTTAACCTGACCCTATACTTACCTTAAGCTATATATATATCTTCTTTCTTCTACCACCAAACTTCTTAAAAGAGTTGTTCCACCCTCCTCACTCACCACCTATGCCCTGCAACTTTGCTTCTGCCCTATGGCTCCACTCAAACTGCTCTCTACAAGGTCAACCTCAACACACTCATTCCTAAATCAAATGGATATTTCTGCCTTTGCCTTCCCTTACTTTTCTGACCACTCATTTCTTTCCTTTAAAATTCACTTGGCCAGGTGTAGTGGCTCATGCCTAAAACTTTAGCACTTCGGGAGGCCAAGGTGAGTGGATCACTTGAGCCCGAATGTTGAAGACCAGCCTGAATAACATGGCGGAAACCATGTCTCTACAAAAAAAATTTAAAAATTAGCCAAGTGAGGTAGCCCACACCTGTAGTCTCAGCAATTCAGGAGGCTGAGGAGGGAGAATAACCTGAGCCCAGGAAGGTTGAGGCTGCAGTGAGTTGTGATCATACCACTGCATTCCAACCTGGACAACACAGCGAGACCCTGTCTCCAAAATTAAAAAAAAAAAATCTACTTGATACACATTTCTTTTAATTCCCATAATACCATATTTTCTTAGATTTTCTCCTACTCTTCTGGCCCTTCCTTCCCAATCTCCTTTACTGATCTTATTTGTCTACCCTTTCCTTATATCTGATGTGACTCAAGTCACATCACACCTACTAGGTAAGCACTCAACAAATTTTAGCTATTATTATCCATTCTTACCTTGTTTGGTACAAACGGTATTCACATAAGTGCAATACAGTTAAGTAAGAGCAAATCTAGCAACCACAACTAGCATCTGTTGATGTTTAAACTTTTAAAATATTTACCACAAGGCCTATATTAACCTTTTCTCCCCTCATCTGATCCACTTTCTGAATGTTTTTATCTAATTCCAAAGCTGTAATTACACACGAAATGCTATTAATTTCCAAACCTCTATCTTCACACCCAGATCTGTCCTAAGCCCTAGACATTCATATTCAACTGCCTATAAGATATTCCTATTCTGGCCAGGCACAGTGGCTCATTCCTGTAATCCCAGCATTTTAAGAGGCCAAGGCAGGAGAATCACGTGAGCCCAGGAGTTTGAGACCAGCTTGGGCAACATGGCAAAACCCCGTCTATACCAAAAATACAAAAATTAGGCAGGCGTGGTGGCGTGCACCTGTGGTCTCAGCTATTCAAGAGGCTGAGGCAGGAGAATTGCTTGAGCCCAGGAGGTAAAGGCTGCAGTGAGTCATGACTGTGCCACCGCATTCCAGCCTGGGTGACACAGCAAGAACCTTTCTCAAAAAAGAAAAAAAAAAAAAGATATCCCTACTCAATAGGCCCAGGCTGAACAGCTTTCTAACCCTTCCTACCATTCTTCCAGAAATTCTGTTCCTGCCAATATTACCTAAGACCATGAAGAGCGTCACCATCTACTCAAATGCTCAAGCCAGCAAATGAGGAGTTATCCTTCTTTCTCACCTGTCCTGTCCTGTCAGCCACCCAATCCTGCCAACTCTACCTCATTTTAACCACACTCAAGTCTATCCCTATTCTCCTCTATTTCCTTCCCTATTGGCACGGCTTTGGGTCAGGCCCTCACCACTTCTCACTAAGATGCCCACCTAAGTCTTCTAACCAGACCTTCTCTCCAGTCTTGTCCCTCCCCAATCCATCTTCCACACTATACTGGATCTCATCATGACTCCACTCTTTAAAATCCTTCAGTGGCTCTACTTTTACTTTCCAGTCCTTCGTCCTTCAGGACCTAGGTCCTACCTCAACTCCTGCTACTTCCCTAATCCAATGACAGAGACATGCCTTAATCATCTATGTATCTTAGCATCTAGTGCATGATCCAAAATATTACATGATGAATAAGTGAGTAGGTTTAGTCTCACTAATTCCTATATGGATGAAGAAACTAGGACCCAGAGAACTTAAGTAATTCAGTTATAATTTCATTTTTTCTTGGTGACTCAAGATTATCTACAGCAACACCAAATTTCCCTTCTGATGTATAGTGGTCCTCTGCTTATCTATCCAGGTGTCCTCTCTCTCCTCCCTCACCGCCATTTTTCTCTGCTACCTCTGCTTTGAGAGGCTCACATCACTGTTTTTCATCTGCTATCAGCTGTAAATTGATAAAGAACTTAAACCAGGTAGGCAAATTAGTTGTATCAGTAACATTAATTTGAAATTCTACTGCTGTATTAACAGTAATAGGCTCAGGTGTGAGAATGGACTCTTCAACAGAATAAAATGTGACTGCTTTATTCCATGTTGCTGGGATACATCGTGTACTTGTTTCCAGGCTCCAATTAACTGAAAAAGTGCTTAAAGTGTGACTGAAATAAATAGGGCACACTTCACTATATGATTATTTAAATCAAAGTAAAATCTTCAGTTGAACATACTACAGCAATAAGACATTCTAGGGTGATTAAATTTCCAAGTATCTGAAAGCTAACTTCTCATTAAGTGCCAAAACATAAATGGTTTTTGCCTGGAAATATGACAAAAGGTTTTGGGCTATTTAAAATATGTGTAACATTTTACCTAATTGCCTTTGGAAGTATGAAACAATATAATTAACATATCTTTTATGATTCTGGACCTTGCAACTCCCTAGGAATATCCCTCTAATTGATGATTCTTTTCTTTTTTCACAGAAACTATAACTTAGGAAATTTCATTAAATAGATACTGAGTCCTAGTCATGCATAAGTTGTTTTATTTTAGTATTAAATTATTCATAGGCTTTTAAAAAAGTTTAGTATCTCAAAATTCTAAACATTTTCATTAATTAAGAATTCCCATTAGGTTAGAATACAGCTAACTAATGTTTTACTAGTGTAATACAATTCTCCCATGTAACTAGTTGATAAATTGCAAGTTTCTTGGGAAGCTATTTTTTAAATATCCTAATACATTAAGAGAGACTAACATTTATGAAGTACTATGTCCCTGGTATTACACCAGGAACTTTACATAACTTATCTCACCTGATCCATGTAACAACAATATCAGGTACATTCTAGTCCCATTTAACAAAAAACACAGAAGCAAAACACATTCTGAGCTCACCCAGATATTTTAAGAAATCAGCTCAAGATCAAACAGCTAGTAAGTAGATCCACCTGACTCCAAGTGGAAAGACTCCCCGCTGTTTCCATAATGATTGATGGTGGCAGTCTTGTGGAGCCACATGGCCTAGATTTGAATCCCATCTCTGATGCAAACTATGTGATCTTGGCCAAGTCACTTAAATTTTCTCAGCTTCAATTTCTTCATCTGCCAAATGGGGATAACAACAGTATATACACCTACTAGGTAAGCACTCAATAAATGTTAGCTATTATTAACCAGTGTTGTTTGGTACAAACATTACTCACAGAAAGTGCAATACACTTAAGTAACAGCAAATCTAGCAACCACAACTAGCACTTGTTGATATTTAAACTTTTAAAATATTTACAAGGCCTATATCAACTTAAACTTCCTTTCAGCATGAGTGTTATAGCTGTGAGTAGAACACATTACCTGAGGTTCTATGACAGACTCATTAAAGATAGATTGGGTGATAGGGTCTTGATTTACCACAATGGGACCCTGAGAGGAATCAGGAGCCACTGTTACATTTGGAAACCCTGCAAAAGGAAAAGAAGTTGTGATGATTTGTTTCATTTAATTAAATTGACTTCACAAGCTATATACTGCCATTGGTTTGCATCATCATATGAAAATCTTAAACAGCAGCTCACATTAATGTAGTGCTTACTATATGCCAGGCACTGTTCTAAACGTACTTACATATATTAACTTATTTTACTCTCATAAAACCATGTAAGTACTATTACTATTTTACAGATCAGTAAACTGAAACTCACAGACATTAAGTAACTAGCCCAGAGTAACACTAATAAATTGCCAAGCTGGAATTCCAACCTTACACAAAAAATTAATGATGTTTCTAGAAGATTAAGATAAACAGTGAACTACACACACATTAAAATAAATAATGCATATATCTGACAAGAGGCAAAGTTGCTTTTATAGAGACTGAAGTTGCTTTAGGTTTCAAATTAAGCTTTACTCAAGTCACATTTTAAAATTACAAAATCCTGTACTTTACACCATAAGATATTTTAGTAGATTAAAACAATTTACTTTTCCTTAGCTGAATTATTTGTAACACAAGTAGTTAATATTCTTAGTGGAAAGGAAACAGATTATAATGACTCTAACCCTAACAACCCTTGTAAATCCACCCTATAATACTTGTAATACAAATAATATGATGCCTAAGAAAGGATTTGAAATTCTTCCAAATAGTTGTGGGCTATAGTTAATAAAAAAGAGAAGCTTTTGTTTGAATTGAATACCTGTGCGCCTACGAGGAAACAGCTCTTTTGCTGCAGCTATTAGATGATCAGATTTCTCCAATACATCTTGCATCTGGTATTGATCAGAAAGAATCTAGACACGTGTTAAATGACAAGTATTATTATTCAGATAAACATATATTTACTTTTCAAATCACAAAGGAAAAGACTATAAAAAGGCCTGGAGCATGAAATAACCATAGGCTACCTTCCTAAAATCCTTCAGCATTAATATCCTTAAGTACCACTAGATGGGGCTATGACAATAATTACTGGCTTTCAAATACTTGACTGCAATCAAAGAAATACAATTGTGACCCACGACATTTACATATATGCAAATATACATATTTACACATATATACATATATACTTGTGTGTGTGTATACAAAATAAAAGTTTTAATTAACCTTGCTCCATGAGAACCACTGATATTTTCTTGTAAATTTCTATTCTATTTTTTAAATGTTGGCAGCAACTCACTAACTTCACAATTTATTAACAAATTATAATCCATAGTTTGAAAAACACAGATTAAACTTAGAGGTGTTTCAACCACTAGAGTGAATTCAGAATCCACTAATGTAATCCACTAATGTGTCATGACCTACAATTTTAAAGACATGACATAAGATATGAGTTTTAGGATTACACAAAAAATGTGAGGCTTCTGTGTTTAAAAACAAATCAGTTTTTTACCCTGGAGAGGTAGGAACACAAAAAGTAACATTTACAGTAGTGCCTCTGATCATGCATTTTCAACTTAGGAACTTTCAGAATTATAAGCAAGGCCACAGGCTAGAGTAAAAGCCAGATAATTCTCTCGGCACCACCACCAGATGGCATTATTAAGTTAAAAGTACTTGGAAACTGCTCAGTTTCCAACACTGACTCAAATTGATAAAACACCTGGTAACAAATACTCTTACCAGAATTTCTCTATACTACGGAATCAAGTATATATATAATGTGACCTCAGTTATTGTTTTAGGACACAGAAAGAAAAATAGCAAGAGTCACATTCTTCATTTTTCCCCTTCTTCCCCCACTATAGCCAAGCAGGTTGCCTGGCTTAGTGACAAGAAAGCCCCGAATTTACTCCTTCCACAAACATTAAGCTTTGGAATGGTATCAGGTCAAGAGCACATTAGAACCAGAAGACTGAGAGTCCAGTCCCAGTCAACAACCCTTCCCCAGCCCTACGGGGTGGTAGATGGATATGGAAACACTGAAAACCTATATACCACTCTAGAGATGTTTGAGAATTTTGCTATAACTTAAATTATATTATCCCACAAACCAAATTTCTATTCCTGCTTAGCCATCTTGCAAGTACAAGCAATTACAAACTTAGGAAATAATGTGAATGAATGAGTATAATCTTTCACTATACTAGAAAAATTACACAAAGCTTATTTCCTAATAACAATTTTAAGAGTTTACTTTTTGAAAAGCATTGACCTATCAAAATAAAGAGATGGAATTGACACATGAAGATTATAAATAATCTTAACCATATTGAGACCTGATATTGATTATAACGAGGTCTCATGTAAAAGCCATTATCTGTCACCTTCTGCTAGTGCAAGCTTGTCCAACCTGTGGCTCAGGACAGCTTTGAATGTGGCCTAACACAAATTTGTAAACTTCCTTAAAACATTATGAGATTTTTTTTTTTACAACTTTTTATTTGTTAGCTCATCAGCTATCATTAGTGTTAGTGTATTTTATGTGTGGCCCAAGACAATTCTTCTTCTTCCAATGAAGCCGAAAGATTGGATACTCCTGCTTAGTCCCTGCCCTTGGGAAAAATGGTGTGAGTGGTCAGAGATCACTGTATTGGCTTTTACTTCTTCTTTCTAGATTTATAACTCCTCTCATAAAGCCCATCCTCTTGATAGGTAAACTGATCTTCACAAGCCTAACTGCATATATTACTCCTCAAATAGCTCGCAGAGCACAAACTTAAACCTGTAAGTGGTGGTACACATGTTGGATTTTCAAAAGATCCCAGTCCCTGCAAAAAAAAAGTCATTATCAGAAACTCATCATCTTAGCCCTTTTGTACCATGGTAATAGACACCAGGTAGAATTGGGGAATTACAAAGAGACTCTAGGAGTTATTACATTTTGGGGATTTATAAGATCTTTTTGAAAACCTCCCTCTCCATGAGTGAGAGGGAACCCTAATTTGCTTGATTCCCATGGCATGGGTACATCTTACAGCAAATGAAATCTAAGATGATACTGGCCAAAGATCTTTCTCTTAATTTATGTTAATCTAGGAGTCCAGCTTTAGGTGGATGGGTCCTGTTAGCTTTAATACATAATGATGAAGCTTATGTGAATATGTCTAAGGAGGCTTCTTCCTTTGGTCCACTGCATCCCTTAAACAGAGACATTGCAAATTTACCAACATTGAAATAAAAGATGCACATATCCATTGACTAAGCAATTCTACTTTTAAGAATTTATCCTACAAATATATGTGTACCCAGAAACATTTTCAAGGATATTTATTACATTATTGATAGTAGCAAGGTAGAAAACAATCTGTGGGTAACTGACAGTACTACTTAAGTATCCAGCCATGTTCTGTTGGTTTCTCCTTTAACAGCAGAACTCCTGCATTTTAGCCAATTACATAGCTAGATTTCCCAACCATCTTTGTAGGTGGGAATGGCCATGTGACGACTTTCTGGCCAACAGGATATATGCCAGAACTTCTGGGTGACATGTAATAGGAGTAGCATGCACCATTCTTCCTGTTTCCTGCTGGCTGGCATATAGCTGAAGGAAGCTGCTATGGCCATTCTGTATTCAGAGACAGAAGTTGTGTAGAGTTCCCTACCAGCTGTCACTTTCCTCTCAACTGTTTCATGAAACAGAAATAAATTTGTTTGTTTAAAACAAAACATATAGGACAGTCTTTTTTTATTTCCAGAAGCTTAAACTGTACTCTAATACACAACCTAAGTGTTCACCAATAAAGCACAGGATCAATAAATTGTGGTACATCTATATGCTACTGGCCATCAAAAAGAAAAGGTAGATGTCTAAGCATTGACTGGTAGACAGAAAACACCTGAATCCCGGTAAGAGCAGAGGCGCTCAACCCCTGCAGCACATTAAAATTACATAGGAACTGTCTTAAAAACACCTACATGGGGCCACATCTTAGGTCAACTGAATTTGAATCTCTGGGTATAGAGTCCAGATATAGTTATATATAGAGAGAGAGAGAGAGATTTTTTTTTTTTTTTTTGAGACAGACTCTCACTCTGATGCCCAGGCTGGAGTGTAGTGGTATGATCTCGGCTCACTGCAACCTGGATTCAAGCAATTCTCCTGCCTCAGCCTCCTGAGTAGCTGGGACTACAAGCATCTGCCCCTGTACCCAGCTAATTTTTAGGAGCTTTTTTTTTTTTTTTGGTTTTGTTGTCGTTGTTTTTGAGACAGGCTGGACAATCTTGGCTCACTGCAACCTCCGCCTCCCAGGTTCAAGCAATTCTCCCACCTCAGCCTCCCAAGTAGCTGGGATTACAGGCACCTGCCATCATGCCCAGCTAATTTTTGTATTTTTGTAGAGATGGGGTTTCACCACGTTGACCAGGCTGGTCTTGAACACCTGACCTCAGGTGATCCGCCCACCTTGGCCTCCCAAAATGCTGGGATTACAGGCATGAGCTGCCACACCCAGCTGTTACATATTTTTTTAATGGAGCTTCTTGACTCTGACTGATTCTAATGTGCAGTGAGAGTTGAGAACCATCACACTAGTGCCTGAAGCAGCAGATCTACAAAAAGAAAGCAAAGAAACATCACTCACTGTCTCTCACCACCCTTCTGTAAACATCTACTTCTACCACATCTATAACTTGTATGAGAAATTCAGGACATAAGCAGGAACCACTAGAGAAAGGAAAAAAAGCCCAGAGTCTGATGCAATCCAAGCAGGCTGCCTTTTTTCGTGGTGAGATCTGTTTTTACGCCTTTCACTGAGAATTACCACATAACATTTAAATGTATGTGACTTGTCCAAGATCACCAAAAGATAATTATCTGTACAGAAGCATTCTCTCAATCAAGCCACTGTTCTTTTCTCAAGCTCATGTAAACATTTATTTGGAAGATATTATTCTTTCTGATGATGTCTAAGACTGTGACTTTCTTTCAATAAGAAGTCTAACAAATTCCTCAAAGACAATGTATGATTCAAAGTTGCCATGAAAGGTCAGACAGCTAAGTGCTGTACATAAGCTTCAATCTGAACAAGGAGCAACATTAAAGACAAAGCACATTCCTTTACAATGACTTCAACTCAAATTTAAAAAGGTTATTTGCTGTAGTTTCCTCTTATTTCCCATATTGTTTGTCCCTACATATCTGATTACTTATCCAAACACCCCACGTCTGGCAAAAGGTTAAGCCAAAGACAAGTTGCTTACTACTCAGTTGGACAAGCATACAACATTATTATATTTTTTCAAAGTAATCTAACAGCACTGCTGTTAAACTGAGAAAAATAATTACAGCAGCTTACATATAAAAAGAGGAATAAGCAAAGATTGTGCTATTCATTTTATTAGTATTATATCACTGAAATCTCATAGCAATACAAGCAAATAATAATTTGAAATATGAGAAAATTCAAGCTGAAAAGTTAAATAATTTACTTAGGGTCACATAGCTGGTAAGTTGTAGAACAGGAATTCAAACCACCAAACCAGACTCCAATCATCACTCTGTTGCTTTTTTTGAAGTCCACATGTAGATTATTGAATAAGAACGCAGTGATTACTAGAGTCTCTCCAATGTGAATCAAATTGAAGGAAAAAGAAAGAACCCTATTTATCTCCTTTTTCTCTTTCTAACTCTAATGCAGTTTAGCATTACCTCCTTCATGATAGACAATCTTCTTTTCTCAAGATTTAAAGTTTCAGGTTTCTGCTTCCTCCATTTTCTCTTCAAAGCTTTTTCTTGGAGTTCCCAGTGTACTAATGCTCTATTCTTTGATTTGTGTATTTCATGACGTCGTACCTATATAGAAGAGAAAAGTACATAAAGGAATCTTTCAGACACAAAGTTGCCTATTCAGATGGTGAGACCACCTACTCTAGTTCATCACTTTTTAAACTTTTCCTGGTCTGATATATGCATGTTTATATACATTCATAGCCAAAATTTTCAGTCCCCTAAATTTTCAAAAATGATCTTAAAGAATATAGAGCTGGTAAACCTACCTAAAAGATATACAGAAAGAAATAATAATTTCTACTACTTTTCTGCAAGACTATATAGCAAACTAGTGTTTTTCAAACCACAGGTTGGGACTCACTTAATGGATGATAAAATCAATTCATGGGTCAAAACCAGCATTTTTTTTAACATACACATACACACATATACACACACTAACTGAGCACAATGTAAAAGGCATGAAATCCACTGAGTCATCTTTGGCAAAGACATCCTCATTTCATGATCATCACATCACTACCAAGAAGTAATAATGCAGTGTGTTTATAGCCCTTCAATGGCCTCATGTGGAAGTGGGTCACTGAAAATACAGAAGTCAGGGAAGTAGAGTTCCTGAAGTATAAGAAGAGATACGCGCCACAGGTCTCAAGTGTCAGAGGGGAGGGTTCACTAAGGTGGCTAAGAAATAAAATTAGATATTTGGTTTTATAAGTACTCTAGTATTCAGGACTATGAACATGAACATATATGATAAAATGTACTGCTGAGTTTTCACCATGTAAATAAGAAATCAATCCATTAAAGAGATGATAATAAATATTACACAAAGGTTCTGACTCACAAAAAACAAATGAAGATGTTTTTTTAGACAATTGAGGAGATCTGAATATGGGCTAGGTATTAGGTGATACCAAATAATTATATTTACTTTTGTTGGATGTAATAATGGCACTGTGGTTATGTTGAAAAAAAAGAGGCTTATTTTTTAAAGATGCAAACTGAATATGTAAGCACAAAATGATGTGTTCTCTGGAATTTGCTTTAAAATATTTCAGTGAAAAAAGAAAAAGGTAAGATAAATGAAGCAACTACGGCAAATTTTTAATAACTATTCTATCTGGGTGAACAGTACATGGTAGTTATTTCTATTTCTATCTCCATTTTCCCTTGAGTTTGAAATTTTTCATTTAAAAGCTATTAAGTCAGTTGGGCATCATTGTTATTCTCAGTAAATAGTTAATGAGCACCCACTAGGATTAAGACTCCCAGGTACACAAAGGTGTATAGGATATGGTCCGCATCTCTCAAAAGCATTAACAATCTGCCCATGGAGACTGGGCATATCCATATAAAGACAAATGATACACATTAGATGTCATATACTCAATGCCTTACTTAGGTAGTAATAGTTCAGAGGAGATAACTGTTGGTCAGTTTCAAAAACAGGACTTCAAACTTACTATAAAACGATAGTAACCAAGACAATGTGGTACTGGCATAAGGACTGACATAGAAATCAGTGAAATAGAATTGAGAGTGCTGAATAAACATTTATATTTATGGACAAGTGATTTTTCAACAAGAGTTCTAAGATAATTCAAGGGGGAAAGAATAGTCTTTCCAATAAATGCTGTTTGGACAATGATTATCCGTTAGCAAAATATAAAGTTGGGCCCCCCTCCCACCACACACCGTACAGAAAAATTAATTTACAATGAATCATAGTTCTACATATAAGAACTACAACTATAAAACTCTTAGAAGAAAACACAGGAGTATGTCTTTGTGAATCTTGGGTTAGGTAACAGTTTCTTAGATATAATACTAAAAACTCATGTGACAAAATAAAAAACAGGTAAATTTGACTTCATCAAAATTAAAAACTTCCCTGCTTAAAGGACACCATAAAGAAACTGAAAAAACAACTAAGAAAATGGGAGAAAATACTTGCAAATTATATCTGATAAGGAACTTATATCCAGAATACATATATAATTTTTATAACTCAACAATACAAGTACAAAGAATCCAATTTTTAAATGACGGAGGTATTTGAATAGACATTTCTCCAAAGAATATATTACAAATGGCCGAAAAGTTCATAAAAGGATGCTTAACATCATTTATCATTAGGGAAATGCAAATTGAAACCACATGAGACAGCACTTTACACCTACTAAGAGAACTAAAGTGAAAAAGGTCACAGTAACAATGTGGGGAAACTGGAAGCCTCATACATGCTGGTGGGGATGCAAATGGTGCAGCCACTTTGTAAAACAGTTTGACAATTATTTAGAAAGTTAAATATGGAGAAATTACATGACTCAGCAATTCTACTCCTAGATGTATACATATAAAAGAACTGAATATGTTCACACAAAAACTTGTACATGAATGTTCACAGCAGCGTTATTCCTAACAACACAAAAGCAGAAACAATGCAATGTCCACCAACTGAACAACCGATAAATAAAATGGTAGGTCCATACAATGGAATATAATTTGGCAATTATAAGGAATAAAGAACTAATATGAGCTAGGCGTGGTGCCTCACGCCTATAATCCCAGCACTTTGGGAGGCTGAGGTGGGCAGATTCCTTGAGCCCAGGAGTTCAAGACCAGCCTGGGCAAGATGGCAAAATCCAGTGTCTACAAAAAATACAAAAATTAGCCAGGTGTGGTGGCATACACCTGTAGTCCCAGGTACTCAAGAGGCTGAGGTGGAGATGGCTTGAGCCCAGGAGGTGGAGGCTGCAGTGGGCAGAGACTGATACGTGCTACGACGGGGAGGAACCTTGAAAATATTATGCTAACACAAAGAAGCTAGACATAAAAGGTCACGTGTTGTATTCCACGTATATGAAACGACCAGAATACGTAAATACATAAAAGCATGAAGTACGTTGGTCGTTGCCACAAACTGGGAAGAACTGGGCACAAGGAGTGACTGTTAATGGGTAGAAGGTTTCATTTTGGGCTAATGAAAACATTCCAAAATTAGATAGTGACAGTGCGTGCACAACTCTGAATATACCAAAAATCACCAAACTGTACACATTAAACAGGTAAATTTTATGGTATGCTAACTATATCTCAATAAATCTTAAAAAAAAAAAAACCTAAGTGGA
>NW_012115044.1:470757-487673 GCF_000951035.1 Colobus angolensis palliatus
AAAAAAAAAAAAAAAAAAAGACAGTGTGATCACTACAGAGAGGTTCAATTTGTGTCTGCAAACATCTTAAGCATTGATGCTGCTACAATGAAAGATGAAATTTGAGGGCAATACATAATTTCATAAAATGTGAAAACAGTCACTTAAATTAACAGGCACTAAACTAACATGGCAGGGCTATCACCCTGCACAACTCCAGAAGTTAACATTAATATCAGAGTCCATGTAAATAGCACCCCTTGAAATTGTGTGGCACACAGGCTGCACAGCTCTAAGTAGTAACCCTGTAACTTGGCCCTTTCCAAAGCAACTTCAGCCATTGTGCTACACAGATTTGGTAAGGCAGGAAATAAAACAAGTTAGCTTTACTACTAAGTGACGAGGAATTTAAACAGTCAAAAATGGCTTCTGACCAAAGACTAAACTTTTTGTCCATGATTTATACTTGGCTCAAGGCTTTTCTGTACGAAAACTGTTACTGCTTTTACAATAATTTAGAAAGATACAAGAGCCAGGCATGGTGGTGTGCGCTTGCAGTCTCAGCTACTCAGGAGGTTCATGAGGCCGAAGCAGGAAGGTCCCATGATGAGCCCAGGAGTTTGAGGCCAACCTGGGCAACATAGTGAGACCTTGTCTCAAAAAAAAAGAAAAGGAAAAGAAAGGTACAAGGATCATGAGATCAAAACTACAGGATCATGAGAATTATTTTTAATAATCATTTAAAAACTCAGGCATACAAATAAGTGATAGGCTTAAAATTTGTTCTCATGGAAGAAAATAATAATTCCATCAATACTACTCTTGCTTAAAACCATTTTCTTTTGACATTGCATTTAAATCTAATCTATAAGCCATTTCAGAAAATGTCTCACTATTTTTATCAAGACATTATTAATCAGTTTGATCTCTTCTCCATCATTAACCATTTACTCCAAATGACTTATGACTATTTTCCAAGTTCAGTCTACCTTCAAATAACAAAAGATTTTTCCAGCACTACAGATAATAAAAAGTAAATGAGGAAGGTTCTTAATGCAATTTCAAATGACAGGTTTCAATTAAGTTTTGAGCAATACTGGCATATCGGAATAAATGCAGTCATCCCGCAGTATCCGGGACACCCACATATACCAAAATCCACACATATTCAAATCCCACCTAATTGGTTCTCCATATATGGGTTTTACATCCTGAAAATACTGTATTTTCAATCCACCTTTCATTGTAGAGGTGGAACCTCAGGATACAGCCAACTGTATTTATTGAAAAAAAATTCATGTATAAATGAACCCATGCAGCTCAAACTCATGTTGTTCAAAGGTCAACTGTACTGAACTTCTCAAAGTAACCACTCTGAAGGGGAAAATATGTTATCACATAATTTTTTTCCTATTTATCAGTTTCCTTATCTTAGAGTCACATCCTTGTTATTAAAATTTTATAGCCAATCAGACAGCAACAAAACAATCTAAACACAGAGAAGTCCCGCTGCCCCACTTCAAAGGCTGTCAGTTTGCCCAGGATATCTGGCTAACATGGTAGGTTGCAAACCAGAAGATTCCAATTCCAAAAGAATCCCTGAGATCCAAACTAATCCCTAACTAGTTACTCTTCGCAATGGAAAGTAAAGGCACCTAAAGTCTCATGGTCCAAACCAAAGTATCAGGTTACAAAAGATAGAAATCTAGGCCCGGCGCGGTGGCTCAAGCCTGTAATCCCAGCACTTTGGGAGGCCGAGACGGGCGGATCACAAGGTCAGGAGATCGAGACCATCCTGGCTAACACGGTGAAACCCCGTCTGTACTAAAAAATACAAAAAACTAGCCGGGCGAGGTGGTGGGCACCTATAGTCCCAGCTACTCGGGAGGCTGAGGCAGGAGAATGGCGCGAACCCGGAAGACGGAGCTTGCAGTGAGCTGAGATCCGGCCACTGCACTCCAGCCCGGGCAACAGAGCAAGACTCCGTCTCAAAAAAAAAAAAAAAAAAGAAATCTAGCTGGGTGCGATGGCTCACCCAGCACTTTGGGAAGCCAAGGCGGGAGGATTGCTTGAGGCTAGGAGTTTAAGACCAACCTGGACAACACAGCAAGGACCTATCTCTACAAAAAATATTTTTTTAAGTTAGCCAGGAGTGGTGGTGCATGCCTATGGTCTTAGCTACTCAGGAGGCTAAGGCAGGAGGATTGCTGGAGTTCAGGAGTTTGAGGCTGCAGTGAGCTATGATGGCATCACATCACTCCAGCCTGGTTGACAGGACATGATCCTGTCTCTTAAAAAAAAGATATAAATCGCCTTGGTAACACCAGGCAATATTCAAGTTAGGAGCCAGAGATCATATGTTACAGGTACTTGAGACTTGTCTTATACCATAAGAAAACATTTGTTCTGAAACTGATCAACCTCTGGAAGTGAGCAATTCATGGGATAAGAGAGCAAAGGTCATCTATTTTTTTTTCAGCCAAAACTGGCACTCACATGATTATGATATCACTGGTTGCTCTGAGCAAACCTAAAAAAGGTACCGAAAAAATTCACAGACTTCAGTGACACCAGTGAACTAGAGTTGCCTTTATGCAGTGAGTTCTCAGAGTGACAGTGAGAAGACTTTTTTTTTTTAATATGCTCCCCATCCCCTTAAGAGTCCAGTTCTTTAAAGGATATAGAGGTTACAGTCTGGATGTGTGTATTCTTAAAACCTCCCCCAAAGGATTCTGCTCTTCCCTCCAAGACCTAGAATATCATATGCCCAGAAACCTATTCTACCCTATGACATGATGAGCCCCATTCAGAATACCATCTTGCATGACTAGGGCCGTATCACTGACATTCCTCCAGAGTAACGTTACATTATTTACTACCCCACCTATACTCACATCCCATTCTTGTTTCACTGAAGTTTTCTTCTTTACTTTCGGTGTCTTTCTTACACCAACTCGGGGACCACAGCGGTTCACTCTGACAAATGACATCTAGGAATAATAATCACATCAAAATTTTTAAATACAAGAAAAAACAATAAGCATCACCAGAGTGGGGAAAGACACCTGAAAAAAAAAAAAATTTTTAAATGCCAGAAGAAAAATTTAAGCATGATAAAAGGAACAGGCTATCAAAATAAAATACTTTCTTCTTTCATTTTACAACTAATAAAAGTTGGTACTGATAATTATAATAAAAGAGGTCTCAAGTCAATAACTTTTATATATTTGATTAACAGTGAACTCTAGGAATGCAGAAATTATGGCCTAAAGCAGAGAACTAAGACAGTCATCAAAAGCTTTGTCATCAGTTACACAAATTCACAATTAGTAGAAAATAGCCCAGTCACAAGCTAACAATGTAAACGTAAGGTGAAGGAAGGAAAGGGCAAAAGAGAGTTGGAGTTCTTTTTTAAGCACTCTAACACTCAAAATCACTACCAGGTACATATGTGCTTACTTGAAAATAAAAGTAGCTAAACTTTAGAGAACAAATGAGGTATGATATCACTTCTAACATATCTGTCACATAACACTAAATGGTACTAATTATTGATTTTTTTCTATCGCTGATAAACAAATTAATAATTATTTATTTTAAACTAGAATTTTTAAATTGCCAACATTAGCTTGCCACTGTTTAAACAGCAATGCTAAGGACACTAGACTACACATTATACCAAATTAGAAAAAGACCCATAGTCCTCGAACACCAGGATTTTACAATACATATATATGACTTTTAAAAAGCAATACATATACATGACTACTATTGCAGACCCTTTTAACCTACCTAAATAATTACAGGACTTTCCAGCTGACCCCCTTACTCCCAATAAGCCTAAAACAAGGACTCTAGTATTTTCCTCAAGTACTTTTTTTAAAAAAAGTTGTCTACTATAATAAAAATGTCTAAATACAAGTATTTCTTAAGAGTTTGCCCTCAATCTTCCTTGCACTCTGTACTCTCTCTTAACAAGAACATTCACTTCTTAAACATGGTATCTAATTTCAGCATTTACAATTCAGCCAAAGAAAACAAGTCACATACAAGTTAGAAAATAACATTTAAGTTTTATGATGGTAATGATGAGATAGCAGCAGTGGTAATGATGGCATCAGCTAACACATACTGTGTGCTTACTATAAGCCAGATACTATTCTATGCTCTTTAAACATTATTTTCTTGAATCCTCACAATAACCCCATGAGGTACTTACTATTTATTCCTCATTTTACAAATGAGAAAACTAACAGACAAAGGTTAACCAACCATGAAGGTCACACAGTTAGTAAGCAGCAGAGCCATAAGTACCATTTTAAAAGATACGGAATATAATAGAACTAAGAGTCTAAAACAAACTCTTACATTTATGGTCAGTTTATTTTCAACAAGGGTGCCAAGACAATTCAATGGGGAAAGAATAGTCTTTTCAAGAGATGGTGCTGGGACAACTGGATACTCATATGAAAAAGAATGAGGTTGGACTCTTACCTCAAACCATATTCAAAAATTAAATTGAATCATGGATTTAAATGTAAGAGCTAAAACTACAAAATGCTTAAAAGAAAACATAAGAGTAAATCTTCATGAGCCTTGGGTTAAACAATGGTTTCTTAGAAATGACACAAAAAGCACAAGCAACCAAAGAAAATAATAAATTGGAGTTAATCAAAATTAAGAATTTTTGTGCTTCAAAGGCACAATCAAGAAAATAAAGACAACCAATAGAATGGGAGAAAGTATCTGCAAATCCTTTATCTGATAAAGGACTTGAATCCAGACTATATAAAGAATTTTTACAACTCAACAATTTTAAAAATCCGATTTAAAAATGGACATAGGACTTAAATACATGTTCCTCCAAGGAAGACACTATAGCCAGCTAATAAACACATGAAAAGATGTTCAACATAATTAGTCACTAGGGAAATGCCAATCAAACTCACAACGAGATACCACCTTACACTGACTAGGATGGCTATAATCAAAAAGATGGACAACAACAAGCACTGACAAGAATATGGAAAAACTAGAATCCTCACATATTGTTCATGGAATGTAAAATGGTGTAGGCACTTTGGAAACAGTTGGCAATTCCTCAAGAGGTTAAACACACAGTTACTACATTACCCAGCAATTCAACTCGCATATTTACATCCAAGAGAACTAAAAACATATGTCCACATAAAAACTTGTACATAAAAGGTCACAGCAGCATTTTGAACAGACAAAAAGTAGAGACATCCTAATGTCCACCAACTGATGAATGTATTAATAAAATGTGGTATATCTACACAATGGAGTATTACTTCGCAATAATAAGCAATGATGTACTGATACATGCTACAACATGAATGAATCTTGAAAGTGTTCTAAACACAGAAGGCCCTCTATTGCTTGATATCATTGATATGATGTGTCCAGAATAAGTAAATCCACAGAGACATAGATTAGTGATCGCCAGCATCTAGAGGGAGCATAGAATGGAGAGTGACTGCTAACGGGTATAGGGTTTCTTTGGGCAGTGAAGAAAATGTTCTGAAATTAGATAGTAATGTTAGTTGCACAATTATGTGAACTGACTAAAAATCTCTGAACTGTATACTTTCAAGGGTGAATTATAGCTCAATAAAGCTATTTAAAAAGACAGGAAAACAATAGTTATTCAAAGACATGAATCTAATGTATTTTAACGACTTAGATCTTTAACCACTTAGATCTCCAATTTACTCTGCAAAAACAAAGAGGAGTCATAAAATGTCAGTATCCCTATATGATGAATTATGTATCCATTAAAATTATATTAAGAAAAATGTTTAATGACAGGAAAATACATAAGAAGTATAAAAAGTAGAATACAGAACGGTATGTATAGTATATTCTCAATGATGTTAGAATATAGGCATTATTAATAAACCA
Source organism: Colobus angolensis palliatus (assembly GCF_000951035.1). Taxonomy (NCBI): domain Eukaryota; kingdom Metazoa; phylum Chordata; class Mammalia; order Primates; family Cercopithecidae; genus Colobus; species Colobus angolensis. The sequence continues at coordinate 476,659 of NW_012115044.1, forward strand.
CTTATCTCTGCTAAGAGCTTCACATTTGATCCCACAACCCTGTAAGGCCTGTTCTGTCTTAAGAGAAAATATAGTATAAAGGCTAATAATACAGTCTGGAATCACTGTCTGGGTTCACATCCCAGCTTTTTCACTAACTATAAAACAGAACTAATTAAATATCTAAGTGCTTAGAACCCCTGCTGATATAGTTTGGCTGTGTCCCCACCCAAATCTCATCTCGAATTGTAATCCCCATAATCCCCATGTGTTGTGAGAGGGACCCAGTGGGAAGTGACTGGATCATGGGGGCAGTTTACCTCATGTTGTTTTCATGATAGTGAGTTCTCATGAGATCTGATGGGTTTATAAGCGTCTGGCATTTCCTCTGTTTGCACTCACTTTCTCTCCTGCCACCTTGTGAAGAAGGTACCTGCTTCTGTTTGGCCTTCTGCCATAAGTGTAAGTTTCTTGAGGCCTGCAAAACTGTGAGTCGATTAAACCTCTTTTCTTTATAAATTACCCAGTCTCGAGTATTTCTTTACAGCAGCATGAGAATGAACTACTACACTTGCATAGCATACAAAATTGTATTTAAATGTTGAGAATAACAATGTCAGTGACAATTAACCCTTTTCCCAAATAAGAAAAATGAGACTGGAAGAATCAATATAGTGAAAATAGCCACACTGCCATTTTAAAGTAATTTATAGACTTAATGCTATGCCTACTAAACTACCATTAACATCTTCACAGAATTAGAAAAAACTATTTTAAAATTCATATGGAACCAAAAAAGAGCCCATATAGCCAAGACAATCCTAAACAAAAAGAACAAAGTTGGAGGCATCATGCTACCCTACTTCAAACTATACTACAAGGCTACAGTAACCAAAACAGCATGGTACTGGTACAAAAGCAGACACATAAACCAATGGAACAGAGTGAAGAACTCAAAAATAAGACTGTGCATCTACAACCATCTGATCATCAACAAACCTGACAAAAACAAGCAATGGGGAAAGGATTCCCTACTTAATAAATAACGTTGGGAGAACTGGTGAGCCATATGCAGAAAACTGAAACTGGACCCCTTCCTTACACCATATACAAAAATCAACTCAGGATGACTAAAGGCTTAAATGTAAAACCCAAAACTATAAAAATCCCAAAAGAAAATCTAAGCAATACCTTTCAGCACATACACACAGGCAAAGATTTCACGATGAAAATGTCAAAAGCAATTGCAACAAAAGCAAAACTTAACAAATGGGATCTAATTAATCTAAAGAGCTTCTGCACAGCAAAAGAAACTATCATCAAAGCAAATGGACAACCTACAGAATGGGAGAAAAATTTTGCAATCTCTCCATCTGACAAAGGGCTAATATCCAGAGTCTACAAGGAACTTAAACAAATTTATAAGAAAAAAACAAAGAACCCCATCAAAAAGTGGGCAAAGGATATGAACACACACTTCTCAAAAGAAGGCATTTATGCAGCCAACAAACATATGGAAAAAAGTCAACATCACTGATTGTTAGAAAAATGCAAATCAAAACTATAATGAGATACCATCTCATGCCAGTCAGAATGGCGATTATTAAAAAGTCAAGAAACAACAGATGCTGGCAAGACTGTGGAGAAACAGGAACAATTTTACACTGTTGGTGGAAATGCAAATTAGTTCAACCATTGTGGAAGACAGTGTGGCAATTCCTCAAAGACCTAGAACCAGAAATACCATTTGACCCAGCAATCACATTAATGGGTATATACCCAAAGGAAAATAAATCATTCAATTATAAAGACACATGCACATATATGTTCACTGCAGCACTATTCACAATAGCAAAGACATGGAATCAACCCAAATACCCATCATTGACAGACTGGATAAAGAAATGTGGTACATATACAGCATGGAATACTATGCAGCCATAAAAAGGAACGTGGTCATGTCCTTCGCAGGGACATGGATGGAGCTGGAAGTCATTATCCTTGGCAAACGAATGCAGGAACGGAAAACCAAACACCACAAGTTCTCACTTATAAGTGAGTGCTGAACGATGCGAACACATGGACACAGGGAGGGGACCAACCCACACTGGGGCCTGTTGGGCAGCAGATGGGTGAGGGGAGGGAGAGTATCAGGAAAAATAGCTAATGCATGCTAGATTTAATACCTAGGTGATGGGTTGATAGATGCAGCAAACCACTATGACACACGTTTACCCATGAAACAAACCTGCCCATACCGCACATGTACCTTGGAACTTGAAACAGAATTTTAAAATATTAAGAATATTAAAATTCAAAAAAAATGAAAAACGAGGCTTAGAGAAAGTAGATAGCTCAAAGTCATACAAATTGTAACAGGCAGAGCCAAGAGCTGACACTCAAGACCAGGTCTGACTGACTGTAAAGCACCTGCTGGAAAAGTTTGCCAGAATTAGGTTACCTCTGGTTGCTTCTGTATTTCCCAAACTTTCTATAATGAACCTATGTTACTCTTAAAAATGGGGAAAAAATTATTTCAGGTTACATTTAGAATATTTTACTCTGTCAGAAGCTAAACTTCCAGATGAGAATGCAGACTGGCCACAACTTGATTACAGCTTTGGAAGACCCTAAGCAGAGACTCTAACTAAGCCATGTCCAAACTCATAACCCACAGAAATTGTGAAATGATAAATAGTAATTGTTTTAGGCCACTAAATCTGTGGTAATTTACTACCTGTGTATGGTAGGATGATACAGTGTATAGTTAAGCTGCTATCCCATCTTTGCCCTTCTCTTGCCATCCAACTTCATGAAAAGGTACACTTTAGCACCTATATTTACTAATCCTTAGTTCTACCTCCAAGTTTTATTAATTACAAAAACTCTGACCCCAACTTTGCACTGAAAAGTGTTCTTTTTTTTTTTTTGAGTTGGAGTCTTGCTCTGTCGCCAGGCTGGAGTGCAGTGACATGATCTCAGCTCACTGCAACCTCCGACTCCTGGGTTCAAGCAATTTTCCTCCCTCAGCCTCCTGAGTAGCTGGGATTACAAGCGTGCACCACCATGCCCGGCTAATTTTTGTATTTTTAGTAGAGACAGGGTTTCACCATGTTCGTCAGGCTGGTCTCCAACTCCTGATCTCGTGATCCACCTGCCTTGGCCTCCCAAAGTGCTGGGATTACAAGCGTGAGCCACCACACCCAGCAGAAAAGCATTCTCTTGAACACCATCAATAATAGTAACCATATTTTTCTTAACCAAGGATCAGACGTTTTGGTCTAAAAAAGGAATTTTGTGCCACTTACAGAAACCAGAGATCATAAGTGTGCTATAGTTTATTGTTAAAATGTGAGACTAGAGATATTCTGATGGTTTACAGTGTTAAGAAATCAAATATTAAAATTAACACAGCCAAGACAATCTATGCCTGTTTGGAGAAACTGAAATACTAATGGCCCTTTCCAGCTCTGCACACTCCCAATCCTAGAAGCCCTCTCCTCTCTTGGCTTCCAGGACACCCTTTCTCCTGCTTTTCTTCTCTTTTTTTTTGTTTTTTTTTTTTTTGAGATGGAGTCTCGCTCCGTCGCCCAGGCTGGAGTGCAGTGGTGCGATCTCGGCTCAGTGCAATCTCCGCCTCCCAGGTTCAAGTGATTCTCCTTCCTCAGCCTCCCGAATCACTGGGACTACAGGCACCTGCCACCCTGCCCAGCTAATTTTTGTATTTTTAATAGAGACGGGGTTTCACCATGTTGGCCAGGATGGTCTCGATCTCTTGACCTTATGATCCACCCAGCTCGGCCTCCCAAAGTGCTGGGATTACAGGCATGAGCTACCACGCCCGGCCTCTTCTATTCTTTTCTCCTTTTCTTCATGGGCTCTGTTGTCCCCCTCCACACACACAATTTAATCAAGGATCTCCACCCAGTTCTATCAGTTCTCATCCCTCTTGTCTTTCCATTAGATACCCTCTCTTTCATTCAATAATTATTTGGGGGAGTATAGCACACACCAGGCACTAGCTAGGCATTAGAGATACAAGTAAACTAAATAAACCAAGATATCAGTAAACAAGTCTAATATGGTGCCAGCTCTCATGGAGCTGCTTTCTTGATCACAAAGGGGCAGTTCACATCCTCCCTCAGTGACCTCACCTACTCCCTTGAGCAAAGCTACGAATGTATGGACACAAAAACACAAAAAATCTGTGAAAATGAGTTCCAAATCAATGATTCACACCTTTCCACAAAACATGAAACACAGTGGCTCACATCTGTAATCCCAGCAACTCGGGAGGCTGAGGCAGGATGATTGCTTGAGGTAGGAAGTTCAAGAACAGCCTGTGCAACATAGCAAGACCCTGTCTCTAAAAAAAAATTTTTTTTTTAATTAGCCAGGAGTGGCGGTGAATGCCTATAGTTCCAGCTACTCAGGAGGCTGAGATGGGAGGACTGCTTGAGCCCAGGAGTTGGAGGCTGCAGTGACTTAAGATGGCACTCCTGCACTCCAGCCTGGGTGATGGAGTGAGGCTCTGTCTCTTAAAATAAACAAATAAAAACAAAACAAAACCACCAAATGCTCATTTCTAACTACCTATTGTACAGATCTGCCAAATATCACAAATACCGTATATCAAAATAAAGCTCATCATCATACCCCAGATCTCTACTTGCTGATATATAACAGGTTAACTCGACAAATACGTTGAATTAAGCTGAATTTACAGAATTACAATCCTTCTAGTTGCTCCAATTTAAAACCTCAGCATCACCTCTGTTCCTTATCTCTTAGTGAATCAGATAACAGAATCTATTAACTCTTTCCCTAAAAATCTCTCCTGCTCGCTCTTCTCCATCTCTACTAAAAATATTTTTATTCAGGCTCTCGTTATTCTAATTAGTCTCCCTTTCACTCTTCACTCACTGACGTCACCATCCATCTATTAATTTAACTAATATTTTGAAAGCACCACCTAAGGGTGAGGCACCAGATACAACAAGAAAGCAGAATAGTCTATGCCCTTGCAGAGTTAAGAGTTTCTAAGAGGACCGCAATTAAACAAGTATTTACAACAAAAGGGCAGCATGGGCAGTAAATTCTGTCTGCCATGAAAGTACCCAACTAACTCTACGCAGTAAGAAAAAGCTGCCTCCTCTATACCCCCAAAAATGTTTGCACTGAGAGTTAAAATATGAATAAAAGTTAGAAGTAGGGGAAAGAATATTCCAGGCAAGCGAAAATGCATTTACGAAGAGTTTGAGAAACTCAGTTCAATTAACAAAGATCTGAGAGGGTGAAAAGTTAAAGGAGGAGGAAAGGCAGAGAGCAGACTGTAGTCTTCTGAGCCACAGCAATCTGAACACTATCCTAAGACCATAGGAAACCACTGAAGAATTTTAAACGGGATAATTATGTCTGGACTTAGTAAATCCACTCTGACTGGTATGGAAAACTGATTAAGGAGAAACAAGAACTCTTCCCAAACACTGTTGAATCAATCCTACCTAAATACACGGAGAGAGAATAGATCTGAACCCTTTCCTTACCTCCTCTGGATTCGGATGGCTCCCCACTGTCAAGAGGAATCCAACTCAGCTTGGCATTCAGACCTCTCCCCTATGTGGCCCGGCTGAACTTTCTTTCCAGTGTTCTCTCACACTCCCGCAAATCCTAAAACCGAGTTCTCGCCTCACATATAGTTGCAACCATTCTTTTCGCTCTGCTCCGAACACCCGTCAGGCTCACTCTCTTCTTTACCGGGTTAACTTCCACGGACTCCTCAAAACTCAGACAGGCGGAGCCTTCTGAGAAGCCCCTCTCTGACATCCATCGATCTAAATGACGCTCCTGGTCACAAAGCATCCTGGATAGTTTGCCTCTCTCCTGCTACCCGGCAAACTCCTCGAACGCTACAAGCGAGTACCCCCAATTTCCAGCTCTGTGCAAAAGCTCTCGGAAAGCGGTGCGCACGCGCATACTCGAGGTGCTCTGACGCCACGCACAACCAACCAGACACGCACCCTGACAGGCACTTGCACTCTCAAAACACTGAGCCGCGGCTGCGCTTCCTGAAGTAAGGATTCCCCAACCGGGCGTCTGGATCCCAGGGAACAGAGAGATGCCACCACCGTTCTCCCCACCCTTTTGGTAGCCCTGGTCCCTAAGGCTCGTTGGGACTGTGAGCTGCAAGCCTCCGATCTATCTTCTCAACTTGCCTTGTCGTTTCCCGACTGCCGCCGCCACCTCAACTAAAACTTCAGGGTCCGGAACCGCGGAGCGCGCCACAGCTTAACCCAGCCAGCGGCTTCCGGGCTGTTCCCTGGGTTACCAGAGCTCCGCCCCCACGCCCTGCGTATATCCGGCGAGCCAAGTGCGCAGGCTCCTCTCAAAGCCTAGCTCGGGTTCTGAGTCCAAGGGAGTAGTGCCTTTGCAAGGTTCGGGGCAAATTATTAAAGACTAGGCATATAGCATTAACCAGTGCCTCGAGAATTCTCCAAAAGAAATATGTTGCTCGACTCACCAGACTTCATGTATCACTTAATTTGCTTTCACCTCTATTCATTTGTTTAAAAATCTTTAGTAGTGTAATCCCAGCACTTTGGGAGACAGAAGCAGGATTGCTTAAGCCCAGGAGTTTGAGACAAGCATGGGCTAGATGGCGAGACCCCGTCTCTACGAAAAATTAAAAAATTAGCTGGGCGTGGGAGCATGCCTGTAGTTACAGCTACTCAGGAGGCTGAGGTGTGAGGATCGATTGAGCCCAGGAGGTCAAAGCTGTAGTGAGCCGCAGTCATACCACTGCACTCCAGCCTGGACGACAAAGCAAGACCTTGTCTTAGAAAAAAAAAAAATTGTTTATTACAACCTACAAATGAGCGGGAAAGCCAGGTTCTATGGGGGGCTAAAAGCAGACAAGGTGGGAAACTTACAGCCTAGTAGCATACAGTTATCAATGACAAAAATTAAAATTGTGATGAGTGCTAAGAAGGAAGCACTCTAATCAAATACTTAGCTTATTATTATACTAATATTTGAATTACTGAGGAAAACTGAGACATGAGTAGGCCAGTGGGGAAGGGAAAAGCATTCCTGCAGAGGGAGCTGCATGTGCAAAGATGTGGAAAATGCAAGGGACAGGAAGACGTCCGGTGTGTCTGAAGTTTAGACAACAGTGGGAACTTGCTGTGAAGGGGAGGCTGCCCTGATAGGCTGGATCCAGGACAGTCAGAGCTGTGTGGACCACGTTAAGAACTTTACAAAGCAGTTGATTTAAAAGCAGTTTATTTGCTCTGGTAAGACAATTTCCTTTAACCCCTAGCTTTCTGCTGTTGAAATACACCCATGTGTGGATCTGCAAGTAAGTGCCCAACACCTTCTACAGGAAAGGTACTGCCTTTAATAGTTTTCACTCTGATTGAGGAAGTTTGGTGTAGATGTATTTAACAATCAACATAATCATCCACTTGCTTGCATCCTCAACTCCCTGCCCCCTCTCAATTGCTGTGATCACTTGGCAAAATGCCAACATTAGCCATCCCTGCTTTACACTTACTAAGTGCTTGCACCCATGCAGCTGAATTTGAAAAAAAGCACCCAACCATGCTGACTTTAAATTCATGATTACTGTTGTTGAGTAGAACCTTAAAGATGCTTGAACATTTCGTTACAGGTCCCTGTTCATTGATTTTCCTGGATGATAGTTTTATACCTTCATTCATACCCAACGTCTCTTCTCCTAGCCTCATTCTCATACAATGACCTTGCTTCCTACTTCATTGATAACACTGATTTATTCAAAAGAGAATTTCCCTAAGCTCCCATCACTATTTTAATCTTTCTATCACTATCTTTACCCACAGACCTGCCTTCAGAAGCTCAGCAGAAGAAATATGAAGAAAGCTAATCAAAATACATCATAATCAAATTACTCAGAACAAATGATAAAAGAATCTTAAAAGCATCCAAGGAAAAAAATACATGTCATATACAGAAGAACAAAACTCAGGATTACATCAGTTTCTCATTAGAATCAAAGCAAGCAAGAAGACAGAATAACAGTTCAAACACATTCAAAGAAAAAAACTGTCAACCTAGAATCCCCATACTATTCCTTTTTTTTTTTTTTTTTAGACAAAGTGTCACTCTGTCACCAGGATGGAGTGCAGCGGCGCGATCTCAGCTCACTGCAACCTCCACCTCCAGGTTCAAGCAATTCTCCTGCCTTAGCCTACCAAGTAAATGGGACTACAGGCACACACCACCACACTCAGCTAATTTTTGTATTTTTAGTAGCAACGGGGTTTCTCCATGTTGGTCAGGCTGGTCTCGAACTCCTGACCTCGGGTGATCTGCCTGCCTTGGCCTCCCAAAGTGCTGGGATTACAGGTGTGAGTAACCACGCCTGACCCTTATACTATTCCTGATACCACTTAAAGGTAGACTATGATAAACGAAACGTGTATAATATAAACCCTGAAGCCACCACTAAATAATAAAAGTTATTGTTAAAAGTTTACAAAAGTCGAGAAGGGCACCCAAGATGGCCGAATAGGAACAGCTCTAGCCTCCAGCTCCCAGCATGAGTGACACAGAAGATGGGTGACTGCTGCATTTTCAAATGAGGTACCAAGTTCATCTCACTGGGGCATGTCGGACAGTCGGTGCTGGTCACTGGGTGCAGCCCGACCAGTGAGAGCTGAAGCAGGGTGAGGCATCACCTCACCTGAAAAATGCAAGGGGGCAGGGAATTCCTTTTCCTGGCCAAGAGAAACTGAGACACACAACACCTGGAAAATCGGGTAACTCCCACCCTAATACTATGCTTCACCAAAGGTCTTAGCAAACAGCATACCGGGAGATTATATCCCACACCTGGCCCGGAGGGTCCCATGCCCACGGAGCCTCCCTTATTGCTAGCACAACAGTCTGAGATCTAACTGCAAAGCAGGAGTGAGGCTGAGGGAGGGGCACCGCCATTGCTAAGGCTTAAGTAGGTAAACAAAGCCACCAGGAAGCTCGAATTGGGTGGAGCCCACCACACCTCAAGGAGGCCTGCCTGCCTCTGTAGACTCTACCTCTGGGGACAGGGCATAGCTAAACAAAAAGCAGCAGAAACCTCTCCAGATGTAAATATCCCTGTCTGACAGTTTTGAAGAGAGCAGTGGTTGTCCCAGCATGGAGGTTGAGATCTGAGAACGGACAGACTGACTGCTCAAGTGGGTCCCTGACCCCTGAGTAGCCTAACTGGGAGACATCCCCCACTAGGTGGAGACTGACACCTCACACCTCACACGGCTGGGTACACCCCTGAGACAAAGCTTCCAGAGCAAGAATCAGACAGCAACACTCGCTGTGCAGCAATATTCTATCTTCTGCAGCCTCTGCTGCTGATACCCAGGCAAACAGGGTCTAGAGTGGACCTCAAGCAAACTCCAACAGACCTACAGCTGAGGGTCCTGACTGTTAGAAGGAAAACTAACAAACAGAAAAGACACCCACACCAAAACCCCATCAGTATGTCACCATCATCAAAGATCAAAGGCAGATAAAACCACAAAGATGGGGGAAAAGCAGTGCAGAAAAGCTGGAAATTCAAAAAATCAGAGCGCATCTCCCCCTCCAAAGGAATGCAGCTCATCACCTGCAATGGAACAAAGCTGGATGGAGAATGACTTTGACGAGTTGAGAGAAGATGGTTTCAGTTGACCAAACTTCTCAGAGCTAAAGGAGGAACTACATACCCAGCGCAAAGAAACTAAAAACCTTGAAAAAAAGAATGGAAGAATGGATAACTAGAATAATCAATGCAGAGAAGACCATAAACGAACTGATAGAGATGAAAACCATGACATGAGAACTACGTGACAAATGCACAAGCTTCAGTAACCGACTCGATCAATTGGAAGAAAGACTATCAGTGACTGAAGATCAAATGAATGAAATGAAGCGAGAAGAGAAGTGTAGAGAAAAAAGAGTAAAAACAAATGAACAAGCCTCCAAGAAATATGGGATTATGTGAAAAGACCAAATCTACGTCTGATTGGTGTGCCTGAAAGTGACAGGGAAAATGGAACCAAGTTGGAAAACACTCTGCAGGATATCATCCAGGAGAAATTCCCCAACCTAGTAAGGCAGGCCAACATTCAAATTCAGGAAATACAGAGAATGCCACAAAGATACTCCTCTAGAAGAGCAACTCCAAGACACTTAATTGTCAGATTCACCAAAGTTGAAATGAAGGAAAAAATGTTAAGGGTAGCCAGAGAGAAAGGTCGGGTTACCCACAAAGGGAAGCCCATCAGGTTAAGAGCAGATGTCTCGGCAGAAACTCTACAGGCCAGAAGAGAGTGGGGGCCAATATTCAACATTCTTAAAGAAAAGAATTTTCAACTAAGAATTTCATATCCAGCCAAACTAAGTTTCATAAGTGAAGGAGAAATAAAATCCTTCACAGACAAGCAAATGCTTAGAGATTTTTTCACCACCGGGCCTGCCCTACAAGAGATCCTGAAGGAAGCACTAAACATGGAAAGGAACAACCAGTACCAGCCATTGCAAAAACATGCCAAAATGTAAAGACCATTGATGCTAGGAAGAAACTGCATCAACTAACAAGCAAAACAACCAGCTAATATCATAACGACAGGATAAAGTTCACACATAACAATATTAACCTTAAATGTAAATGGACTAAGTGGTCCAATTAAAAGACACAGACTGGCAAATAGGATAAAGAGTCAAGACCCATCAGTCTGCTGTATTCAGGAGACCAATCTCATATGCATAGACACACACAGGCTCAAAATAAAGGGATGGAAGAAGATCTACCAAGCAAATGGGAAACAAAAAAAAGCAGGGGTTGCAATCCTAGTCTCTGATAAAACAGACTTTAAACCATCAAAGATCAAAAGAGACAAACAAGGCCATTACATAATGGTAAAAGGATCAATTCATCAGGAAGAGCTCACTATCCTAAATATATATGCACCCAATACAGGAGCACCCAGATTCATAAAGCAAGTTCTTAGAGACTTACA
>NW_012115044.1:491393-496422 GCF_000951035.1 Colobus angolensis palliatus
GGGAATTGAACAATGAGATCACTTGGACACAGGAAGGGGAACATCACACACCAGGGCCTATTGTGGGGTGGGGGAAGGGGGGAGGGATAGCATTAGGAGATATACCTAATGTAAATGACGAGTTAATGGGTGCAGCACACTAACACGGTACATGTATACATATGTAACAAACCTGTACATTGTGCACATGTACCCTAGCACTTAAAGTATAATAAAAAACAGAAATAAAAAAACTAAAAAAAAAAAGTTTACAAAAGCCATGTAAAGGATAATGAAACAAATACTTGATTAATCTAAAAATATTAACAAGAAAAAACAAAGAAAAAAGAGAAATAGGAAAGAAATGGTAAGATGATAGACTCATATCATGAATCATATTAAATGTAAATTGTCTAAACACACTGAATAAAAAGCAGAGATTGTCAGATGTCGGAGATTGTTTTAAAATCTTGAATTTTTAAAATTGCTGCTTTTAAGAAGAAAAACACATTAAATATAAAGACACAAATAAGTTTAAAATCCAAGGATGGAAAAAAGATGTATCATGCTAACACTAGTGAAAATAAAGCTGGAGTGATTTTGTCAATATTAGACAAAGTAGAGTTCAAAGCAGAGAATATTAAGAGAGATAAAGAAGATCACTTAATAATAATAAAAGAACCATTTAATCAAAAGGACATAACAATCCTAAACATTTTTGCATCTAATAACAGGACTTCAAAATACATGAAGCAGAAACTAATAGTACTGCAATATGAAATTGAGAGATCCCACAATTATAGCCAAATATTTCAATGCCCCTTTCTGAATAATTTATATTACAAGTAAGCAGAAAATCAATAAAGTTATAATAGACTTGAACAACGCTATCAACCATCTTGACCTGATTGACATTTATTAAACACTCCAGTAATTGACAGAATACACATGGTTCTTAAGCATATACAGAAAGTTTAGAAGATGGACAATAATCTGGACTATAAATAAATGTCAATAAATTCAAAAGGATTCAAGTCATGCAAGATACATTCTCTGACCACAATGTAATTAAATTAGAAATCAATAACAGAATGATTCTTGGACAATCCCTCAAAACTTGGGGAATAAAATACACTTCTAAACAAGCCATTGCTATGGTCTGAATGTGTTACCACAAAATTTATATGTGACAATTTGCCAATGTGATAGTATTAAAAGGTGGGGCTTTCAGGAGGTGATTAGATCATGAAGACTCTGCTCATTGTGAATGGGATTCATATCCTTAAAAAAGAGTCCTTTAGGAAGCCTGTTTGGCCGTTTTGCCCGTTTTGCCCTTCTGCTATGTGAAAACACAGCATTCACCCCTTCCACCATGTGAGAACACAGCAACCAGACACTAAACTTGCTAGTGCCTTGATCTTGGATTCCCCAGGATCCAGAACCATAAGAAACAAATTTCTGTTGTTTATAAATTACCCAGTTAAAGGTATTTCATTATGGTAACCCAAATGGACTACAACAGAAATTGGTACTGAGAAGTGAGGTGCTGCTGTAACAATTACCTAAAAATGTGGAAACAGCTTTGGAACGGGATAATGGGAAAAGGCTGGACTATAAAAGGATGTAACAGTGTGGGCTCAGAAGGAGAGGAGAGCTGTAAAGAAAAGGCCTCAGTCTTAAGTGGTCATGATCAAAGTGTTGGCAGTGAATGAAATGCTGATGAGGTCTCAGGTGGAAACAAGGAACAGAATATTGGAAACTGGACAATACGCCAACTTGGTTTTTAAGTGGTAAGAACTTGGTTAAATTGTGTTTGTCTCCTAATGTTTTGTGAAAGAAGGGATCCAATATCCAGTCTTAATAGAAACCTCTCAGATAACTAGAAATAGCTAAGAACTTCCTTGACCTGATTAAGTACATCTCCAAAAGACCTACATCTAATGCAATGCATGATTGTGAAAGACTGAATGCTTTCCTCCTTAGATCAGAAAAAGACAAGGATGTCTAGTCTCACCACATCTATTCAACATTGTACTGGAGTTTCTAGTCAGTACCATCAGATGGGAAAAATAAATAAAGAGCATTCAGATTACATAGGAAAAATGTCTTTATTCCCAGTGGAGTGAATGTCTATGTAAAAAACTCAATAAAATCTGTAAAAAGAGGCCAGGCATGGTGGCTCACACCTGTAATCCCAGCATTTTCAGAGGTTGAGGCAGGAGGACTGCTTGAGGCCGGGAGTTCGAGACTAGTCTGAGCAACATAGCAAGACCTCGTCTCAAAAAAAAAAAAAAATGAATACATGAAAAGAAAAATGTCATTAGAATTAATACGTGAATTTAGCAAAGTTGCAGGATACAAGATCAACATACAAATATTGAGTGTAGGCCGGGCACAGTGGCTTACGCCTGTAATCCCAGCACTTTGGTAGGCTGAGGCAGGCAGATCACTTGAGTTCAGGAGTTCTAGCACAGCCTGGCCAACATGGTGAAACCCCGTCTCTACTGAAAATATAAAAATAAGCCAGGCGTGCTGGTGCGTGCCTGTAGTTCCAGCTACTTGGTAGGCTGAGACAGAAGAATTGTTTGTACCTGGGAGGCGGAGTTTGCAGTGAGCCAAGATTGCGCCACTGCACTCCAGCCTTGGCGGCAGAGCGAGACCCTGTCTCAAAAACATATATGTATATATTGAGTGTAACTCCACATATTAACAGTGAGCTATTAGAAATAGAAAATCTTAAATGCGTTTTATGACATCAAAAAATTAATTATTTAGATATAAATCTAATAAAAGATATGAAAGCTCTGTACATTAAAAACCACAAAGTATTGCTGAGAGATATTTTAAAAGACCTAAATATGTAGAGACGTATCTCGTTCATGGGTTGGAAGACTCCATATTGTTAGATGTCACTTACTTCAAACTGATTTCATATATTCAAGTAATCCCAATCAAAACCCCAAAAGGTTTTTTGTAGAAATAATAAGTTGATTCTGAAATTCATAAGAAAATGCAAAGGACCTAGAATAGACAAACAACTCTGAAAAAGAGCAAAATTATGTTACTACAACTACCTAATTTCAACACTTATTATAAAGCTACAGTAATCAAAATAGTATAATATTAGTAGAAAAATATACAAATATATCAGTGAAACAGGAGAGAGTTCAGAAATAAACTCATGCATATGTGGACAACTGATTCTCCTCAAAGGTACAGGCATAATACAGTGGAGAAAGGACAGACCATTCAATAAATATTTCTGAAATAATTGTATGTACATATGCAAAATATCCTACACCATATGCAAAAAATTAACTAAAAACATGTCATTGACCTAAATGTAAAATCTAAAACCATAAACTCCTAGAAGAAAATATTGGAGAAAATCTGTGGGTTAGATAAAGATTTTAGACATGATGCCAAAAGCACAGTCCATAAAACAATAAATCCATAAATTGGATATAATAAAAATTAAAAACTTCTCTTTAAATCATCTGCTAAGTGATCAAAAAAGCCACAGACTGGGAGAAAATCTTTGCAAAGTATATATCTGGTTAAAAGACATATCAGAAATGTGTTTTAAACTCTCAAAACTCAACAATAAGAAAACAAGCCAGTTTTTTTAAAACTGGGCAAAAGGTTTGGGCAGGCACCTCACTAAAGAAGATATGCAGATGTCAAATAAGCATCTGAAAATGTGCTCAACATCATAAGTCATTAGAGAAATACAACTTAACACCACGTGGGATACCACTACACTCCTATTGGCAAGGCTAAAAATTAAAAGACTGACCATACCAAGTGTCACTGAGGATGAGGAGGATGTGGAGCTCTCATACATTGCTGGTGGGAATGTAAAATGGTTCACAACTTGGGAAAATAATTTGGCAGTTTCTTATACAGTTAAAGCACACTACTGTATGATCCAGTCTTTCCACTTCTGGATCTTTACTAAAGAGAGAAAAAAAATAGGTTCTTAGAAAGTCTTATGCATGAACGTCTATAGCAGCTTTACTTCTAATGGTGAAACACTAGGGTAAGAAAACAAATATCCATCAACAGATGAATGAAAAAAATTAGAATAGATTGTTGTACATCCGTACAATAGAATACTGCAGAGTAACAAAAATTAATAAACTATGGATACACACAACAACATGGATGAATCTCAAAATAACTATGCTCAGTGAAAGAAGCCACATTTTCAGAGTACATACTGTGTCATTATATTTACATAAAACTCCAGAAAATGAAAATTAATGCAGACTGATGGCAGGTGAGCAGTTCCTTTGGAATGGAAAGGGAGCAGGGAGGGGCAGGAAAGATAGACTTAAAAGAGTGAGAAAACTTTGGAGGGTGAAGGATATTTATTTTGTTGACGGTGGTGATGGTTCCACAGCTGTCTGTGTGTATATAACGTAGGTGACTTGCGTGTGACTTTGTGGGTGTGTGTGTGTGTCAAAACTTATTAAGTGGTATGCTTTAAGTATATAAAGTTGGATGTCAGTTATACCTCTAGAAAGCTATTTATTTGACTTTTTCTTGTTGCTCCAAATATGATCCAAATATGCTCCCAAAACAATAAGATGTCCTGCTACTAGGTAATCCACATCTGGATTCCCCATACCCTTAATCAGAGCGTTCCTGAAAGTTGCCCTTTATTTCACTATAAACCTTTCCCACTCCCTTGCCTGTCTTTGAGTCTCTGCCAAATGCTAAATCCCTTGCTATGTATATCAAGTTCTGAATAAATGGCCTTTGTTTATTCTCATTTGAGTGATCTTCATTTATTTCCACTGTGTGTGTGTGTGTGTGTGTGTGTGTGTGTGTGTGTGTGTGTGTGTGTAGTTTTCCTATATTGTTGGGTTTTAATATTGGGAAAATCCATCTTGAGTACCGCTATAAGGTAAGATGCCTAAACTGGGATATAAGTCATATGAATCTCTGGTCGATTCTGGGGGGAGAAAAATAGGGAAGCTGGCAGTCATGACCAAGTCCTGACCATTCTAGGCTAACTGCTGCAGAGGTTTGTCCGACTGTCCTTTGA
>NW_012115044.1:496472-543128 GCF_000951035.1 Colobus angolensis palliatus
TACTAGATACAGGGTTTCACCATGTTGGCCAGGCTGGTCTCAAACTCCTGACCTCGGGTGATCCACCCGCCTCGGCCTCACAAAGTGCTGGGATTACAGGCATGAGCCACCACGCTCGGCCTCTCCTTCGGTTTTGAAGGATAATTTAACAGCATACAGAATTGTAGGTTGGTGGGTTTTTCTATGCTTTAGATATTTCACTTCACTGTATATTTGCATCGTTTCTGAGAAGTTGAAGTTGGATATGTAATTCTGTTTTTGTTGTGTGTGTGTGTGTGTGTGTTTTGTTTTGTTTTTGTTTTGAGGCAAGGTCTGTTTCTGTTGCCAAGGCTGGAGTGCAATGGCATGATCTCTGCTCACTGCAACCTCTGCCTCCTGGGTTCAAGCGATTCTTCTGCCTCCCAAGGAGCTGGGACTACAGACATGCACCACTATGCCAGTCTAATTTTTGTATTTTTAGTGGAGACAGGGTTTCACCATCTTGGTCATGCTGGTCTTAAATGACTGACCTCAGGTGATCCGCCCGCCTTGGCCTCCCAAAGTGCTGGAATTAGAGGCGTGAGCCACCGCACCCAGCCTCAGCCCTTTCTTTTGGTCATTCTCTCACTTCCAAGAGCTTGACCAATTCAGAGAAGGCTAAATATCCATCCACATCTTTACCACTTGGGGATTCTCCAGTTATCTCTATAGTCAACAATATTGCAAGATCTTCTTGATCTTTTTGTTGTGTCATCATCATGACCACCTGATGAAAAAGCAGCTGCACAGAAACATACAGAACTCCAGATAGAATGCAAAGAACCTACATCATAATGACTATTGACATAAGTAACAAGACGCTTCAGAAACAGGAACCCCAGTTGCCTAACTCAGGCCAAGAGAGTAAGTCCTGAAGGCCGTGAAGATCAATCTTAGAGGGCCAATTAGCTCTTTTGTTCAGATGTTTTTAGCCTGTCTTGCCTTGTCTGTTTCACATAGCAAGAAGTATATATAACAATGCCACAGACACCACCATGACTAGCAAACAAGAAATCAAGAACAATGAAATTGTCCATTACTGCTCATGCCAATGAATTGACGTCGGTCTGTATTTCCTCCAGGGCTGAAGTGGTGTTACTGATAACCTCTGCCAGAGTTAATGATAAGTTTCTCACAGTCTCTTTCTATTTGTATGATTTGCAACATTGAGAAAACAGCTCTGATTGTTCCTTTAAACAATGAGTCAGTAATTCCTTCAGGTAGAGTACTTGAATAATCAAGGTGGCCTCCTTTTGGAGTTTGCATCTGAGTCAAAATTTTCATCCTAGGTGGTTTATAGAATTAGAGTCTCTGTATACAGACAAGTCTTGGAATACTATTATTAAAGAACATGAAGTGTTAGTCTGAGGTAAAGAGGACCATGTGTCCTGGCTGCAAAGGAAGTAATAGCCTTAGAGACACATGGAAATGCAAAAAAAAAAGATGTTCATGACATGAAGTCAGACCCAAGGCCTTACATTTGCTGAGTTACATATTTGGGTATCTATTGGTCTTTTTCAGGTGACAGGTATTGGGCTCATCAACCTTCAAAGTTGTTGAATTCAAATTTAGAATTACCTGGGATCTGACAAACAGATTTTAATACTTCATTATTTTTCTGGGAGAAAAGAAACTAGCAAGATTGCGGGTTAATTTTTCCAGTAGGTGCAAGTGAAACTGCCATTGGCTATAAGTCCCTGTGGTCTCATTTGATGAGACTGGAATCACCCACACGTTTTTATCTTGGGGGTCCAATGATGGATGATATATCCAACAGTCAGTAAGATTGATGGCAGTGGCTACTGTTTCAGATAATCTGAGAATTGTGTTAGAATAAGTATGTTCTGACCTGACAACAAAGAGGATGCCAAAAGAAAAAAGGGACCGTTATGGTAGAAAATGGCCAGTGGTCTACAGTTAACGAGAAGAATGATTATCAATAAGCAGGTCAAAAACAAAAGAGGAATTAGACAGGGGTCTTGTGTTAGGTAGAAACTGTCCATTAAGAGGACATCTGCTTGTTTGAAAGGCCTTGGATCAAATGTCTATTTCCAAAGATAGGCTGCTTTTAAGGATCTCTGAGAATTCTCAGCATGAGGTGCCCTATGGACTAGTCATCCAAAAGTGTGGAATTCTGGCTTGTTTCTTTAGTGGTGAAACATAAAGTTGACGATTGGCCTGCTGGAGTTTCACTGCTGTATTTGTTGTTAACAGTACCTGATAAGGTTCCTTCCATTGAGGTTCAAGAGTAGTTTTTTATCCCATGTCTATTTCAACAGATGAAATTTCCTGACGGATGCTCCTGAAGAGCCAATGTAAGAAGATGTAGCAAGGTGGCCTAAATTTGTTGGTGATAGGACTGGGTATAGTACATGAGTCCCTTGTAATATTCTCCCATATCTGGATGCAGCATGGAAGAATCTAGTATCAGTATGAAATGCGTGGGTTTTCCTGGTAGCAGTTCATAATCAATATGACCCCAAGATAGTGGATTATATGGCTGGAAGAGCTCGGGTGACTACCTTTAGCAGGGAAGTGCAAGGATTTATGAAAGTTTTGTTAATTTGAATTTAAGGATGCCATTGGTTCTTTCAACCTTTACAGAAGTTTGTGGGTGGTAAAGGCAGTATAGTTTTTGAGAAGGGGTAACACCTTATTATGTTCTTTTATAATGGTTCCTACAAATTGTATGCCTCAGTCAGTTGACATAAAAGTTTGTATACCCCAGTTGGAAACATAAAATCAAGCAGCTTTTTAGAGACTGAAAGGACTGGAGATTTTCAGCGAGGAAATTATTCAACCCATTCTGAAAATAGACAAGTCCCATCTGAAAGTGTTCAAAGGGTCTTTGAGGCCTTGGTTCTTTGCCATGCCTTACCTTTATAATTTTTCCAGGATTGTGTTCACAAGTAACACATGACCCCAAAACAATCTCAGCTGCCTTTTTAAAGTTTTCTCACCAATATTGATTTGAGATAGTAATCAATTTGTCTTTACCATAATGAGTAGTTTCATGGAGAAATTCAGCTAATACTCATTTGAAATCACTTGGGGCCACCAAATGATTATCTTGAGTTCCAAGGATTATCGGAGGTATGATTCATCAACAAATAACATAAGGTCAGAATTTTTTTGTTTGTTTTTATTTGAGATGGAGTTTCACTCTTATTGCCCGTGCTGGAGTGCAAGGTCCCAGTCTCAGCTCAATGCAACCTCCACCTCCTGATTGCAAGCAATTCTCCTGCCTCAGCCTCCTGAGTAGCTGAGATTACAGGCGCCTGCCATCACACCTGGCTAATTTTTTTTTGTACTTTTAGCAGAGACAGAGTTTCACCACATTGGCCAGTTTGGTCTTGAACTCCTGACCTCAGGTGATCCACTTCCCTCAGCTTCCCAAAGTGCTGGAATTACAGGTGTGAGCCACCACACCCGGCCAAGGTCAGGATTTTCAATGAGAGTTATTAATATATCTGAGCAAAATATTTCAAGTTCTCTAACTAATGTAAGACATTCATGAGGTTCCCCTTCTTTTGGTAAGTTCAGGTGGATGGCAGGATTCAGCATGCTGCAGCAGTGAATACTAACGTGAGATGGAGAGTGCAGCTGGAACTCTTAGGAGGTTAATTGTGCCTCAATGGGTGGTAAAGTCTGTACTGCATGAGGAAACATCAGGTCAAGCAGGAAGCCTAGAACTAATTTAGCAGATTTGACCAGTTTTGTAGTGGCAGTAATGTCCTAAGACAATCTTGGATTTGCAACTGGATTGGGGCGAGGCTATAGTAAGTGATGGGTTTTCAATAATTCCTATGAAGTTGAATTAAAATGCTGAGGTTTGTCCAGAACACTCATGCACAAATAGACAAAAGTTTTAGTTAGGGATGCCTACACTAGGAGGCTATTGAAGAGCTGTCTTCAGATTATAGGAGGTTTTTTCAATACTTGGACTCCCAGAAGAGAGGGACTCTTACTGAGGACTTAGCCATTTCATAAAGAGGTGTCACAATCTCAGGAAAATTTGGCACCCATTAACAAGAATATCCCATTAGACCTAGAAATCTTTTCAACTGTAGTTTTCTGGGGGTCTAGGATAAGTCTGGATAGTGTTCAGCCTGTTAGGAGAGAATGTTCTTCTCCCACCCTAAATGAGCTATGTTTTGGCAAAACTCTGTATTTTAAAACTTTACGTCCCTTTTCTGCTAAAGCTGAGAGCAAGTGAGTGGAATCTTTTTACCAGCTTCTCTAAACAAGTAGGCGGTCATCTACATATTATATCAGAGGCGGGTGGATCACTTGAGTCTAGGAGTTCGAGACCAGTCTGGCCAACATGGTGAAACCCTGTCTCTACTAAAACTACAAAAATTAGCCAGGCATGGTGATGAATGCCTGTAATCCCAGCTTCTCTGGAGGTGGAGGCACCAGAATCACTTGAACCTGGGAGGCAGAGGTTGCAGTGAGCCAAGATCATGCCACTATACTCTAGCCTGTGCGCAAGACTGTATCTTAAAAAAAAAAACATGGTATTTTCTAGCAGTCTAGCCCCAACTCCAACTACCTCATTTAGTTACATATCTTGTGTGTTTCTTTATTCACATGATTGAATTAAGGTCCAATCAACTTTTTTTGGAAATGTTTCACGTATGTCTTTTTTGAAACTTTGATCTACTTTACTGGTTTTTGTCTTTTGTTTTGGGAATTTTCTTTGACTCTTATTAGGCTTATTGTAGAGAGAGAAATCCTACAGGTCTCTTCCTGCATAGTTCAATCAGTCTTTGCTATCTGGTATCTGATGTTTCAGCCAACATACGCACAAATTGATACAGATCAGGTACTCCTGGGTCATAGGCACCCCCCAAAATTCCAAATTATTCTACGACTATTTGCTCTTCTTTTTGGATTTAGGGAAATCTTCAATGACAGCTCTTAATTCATCTTGGGTCCAAGGTGTAAATTCTACAGTTGCCTACATACCTAGCTCATGGAAGGGATGCATCCTTAGAAGCAAATGGCATGTTGAGTTTTAAGAGGACTGTTGGGGAAGACGGTGGTCTGCATGAGAGGAAGGCAAGGAAGTAGCTACAGAAAAAGAAAGATCAAAAAAAAAAAGGGGGGAAGAAGGAAAACTGAACATAGAGTGATAACTGGAAACCAAGAAGGAGTAGGATTTACCAAGGAAATAATTCTACTTTGTTGTTGTTTAAGTCATCAGATTGCTCATTTGCTTTAACCAAAGAATCTTATAGTGAAGCAATTTTAGAACTGAGTTTCACTTGTAGACTTTTGCATACCAACTCAAAAAGTATCCATTACATCTGATAAATCATTTTCTCTTTCTTTTCTAAGGGGTTTCTCAGATAATTGTTTAAGTCCAGTGTTTCCCAGCATGGCCACTGATGGCCCAAATCATCTTTGGTGAGATTATGCCATTTAGAGAGGAGGGCACTATAATTAGAATTGAAATAATTGTACATATAAGAAAAAGGAGTTTTTCCTGTAGGAGTGGAAAAATCTGACTTAAATGACCCCATAAGGGCTGGCAACAGTTAAAAGTGAAGCTTGTGTACTTTGCATCTTGAGCCCCCAACCTTGATAATGAGCTGCCTGTAAATGCACACCTGACAACCTGTCTCCCCAGGCAAGTGTAACACCAGAGAGAATGCCCTCTTTGGATCAAAACCAAATTCTCAGAACAAAAATCTAGATGAGAGGATAATTGTACCTAGTTTTATTGGTAACCCACAGCAAAGTTTGTCCAAATGAATGCCAGTCAAATGAAAACCACATTGGTCTGGGAGGCCAGCTCAAATTAAAGGTTTATAGGGCCTATGCCTGTGTTCTATTCTATGGCAACACTTTCAGACAGCACAATGCAAAACAGAAGCAGAAAAGAAAGAAAACAGGGATGAAAAGGAATGGCCTGACTTCACCAAAGATGCCAATCAAACGGAAACTGATAACAAATGCTAGGTACCAAAGTGAGACTAGGTAACCAAAGAATGCAAAATCAAAGATCAGAATTCAGAACCAGTGCTCACCCAATGTGTCAATGCAGACTCAACAAACTGTGTGCAGTGAGGCACAAGAAGCTTTGGTGGGTACTGCACCTGGCAGAGAACTGGGATCCATGGTAACATGCAGTGCAGACAGCATCTCTGTGGAAACTTCAAGAAAACTACAGAAACAAGTGAAGATCACACAAATGAAAACAAACAGAGGCTAATTATTCAGAGCTTGCTCTAGCAAGGGAGTTGGCCACCATCATTTCTGCCTGGTAGAGACTCAAAGGCAGGCAGGGGAGTGAGAAAACTACATAGTGATAAAAGGGGAAGGTTTTCAGGCATGCTCTGACTGGATCTTGCTGTTGGAAGCTGGAGGCCGGCTAATAGGAGCAGGGCATTTTGTGGTTTGGGAAGCATATTTGACTTTCTCTGATTGATCCTAAGTTGGAAGCAGGGGCAAAAATTTGGGAAATTCGCTCATTGACCAAGCCCTAATTCTTTTGGGCCATTTGCTGCAGCAATTGTAGTTTGGCTTCTTGGACTGGTTGCTGCTGAGGTTGTGGTTTGGTTTCTTCAGCTGATTGCTGCAGAAATTGTGGGTCAGTGTTGTATTGCTATTTATGGTCTGGCCATTGCCCACTGGCACATTTAGTCTCTCACGGTAGAATCCTAACATCGTAGATATTAGGAAAAAAACTGCCTTTAAAATCAAAACAATTGAACTCATGGAGAAAGAGAGTAGAATGGTTACCAGAAGCTGGGAAGGGTAAAGGGAGAGTTGGGGGAGGGAGGTGCGAATGGTTAATGGATACCAAAAAATGGAATGAATAAAGTGTAGTATTTGATTGCACAACAGGCTATAGTCAATAATAATTTAATTGTAAATTTAAAAATCACTCAAATAGTATAATTGGATTGTTTGTAACATTACGGATAAATGCTTGAGGTGATGGATATCTCATTTTCCATGATGTGATTATTATGCATGTCATGCCTGTATCAAAATATCTCATATACTCCATACATATATACACCTACTATGTACCCACAAAAATTTAAAATAAAATTCCTTTAAAAAATAAAGAAAAAAGACATCTACCTAATGGACCATATTTTATTTTTTAGCTATTGAACTAGCAGTCACACCATAACAGTATTTGTTCATTCAACACTTTAAACTTTTTAATGCACTTTCAAATACATCATTCCCTCTTTTATCTTTACAACAACCTTGTGATCCTGAGAGGTTAATTACTTGAGGTCACTGAATGAATTTTGGCTAGAATAAGGATTAGATAATATTACAGACTGACTTGTAATATATAACTCAAATTGTTAGGTATAATCACATACAAATGGCTTTAAAATAAATATTTTGTATTTCATGCTATGATGAAGGATCTGTTCCAATTGCTTCTGATTTAGTTGCTTAAAGTTGAGATAAAATCTTGAAGGAAGGGTCATAACACCATTCAAATACCTACAAGTCTGCCATGTGGAAGAAGTATTAGGTTTATTCCTACGACTCCAGAGGGCAGAACTAGTACAAGTGAGTGGGAAGAGAGGCAGATTTCAACAAAGAATATGAAATATCTCTCTAATAATGAGACACTTGCCCCCAAAAGAAGGTGTTGCCTTGTGAAAGAACCAGTTCTTCATCTCTTATAGTGTTTGAAAAGAACTCCATAATAGAACTCCATAATCCAAGAGACTCCTTCCTGGAACTGGTCACACCAGCTAATCTCCAGGACATTCATAGATTTCAAGTTTATGAAATGTCATTGAACTTTGAAAAGAGGCATAGATATTTTGAATACAGCAGTTTAAAGTCATTCAAATTATGGATGAAATTATTTTGTTGTGCTCCTCAAAAACAGCGAGTTGTATTTGAAGTTTTACCCCCAGACTCTCCTTTGAATTAGTATTTTTGCCCATATACCCATACATTTTCAAGAAATTTCATTCTTTCCTTCCTTCCTTCCTTCCTTCCTTCCTTGCTTCCTTCCTTTTGAGATAGGGTCCTGCTTTGTCATCCAAGCTGGGGTGCAGTGGGGTGATCATGGCTCATTGCAGCCTCGACCTCCCAGGCTCAAGCAATCCTCCCAACTCAACCTCCCAAGTAGCTAGGATTACAGGCATGCACCACCATGCCCAGCTATTTTTATATTTTTTGTAGAGATGGGGTTTCATCATATTGCCCAGACTTGTCATGAACTCATGGCCTCAAGCTAGCCTGCCTCCCGCCTCAGCCTCCCAAAGTGCTGGGATTACAGGCATGAGCCACTACACCTGCCAAAAACATTTAAAACTTTAAAACTGAAAATTGTCCTAATACAGAGTCTACTAACTTAATCTTCCATTAGCATTGTTTTCTGATTTCACAGAAAACTTTACAGCAAATGTATTGCATTCATTCTTGATGTTTTAAGAAATTAAAGGAAGTAGACAAGGTAAAAACAAAAACAAATCCATCTCTTTAAAGATGGTAAGCACTAGGATTTTAATCTGTAGTCTTAAATTTTTGAAAAAGATCTTTTCTTTCTCAGTGGCTTCTTTTTAAATGGTCCTTCAGGTTGAACGCAATTACATTCTTTTCTACTACACAAGTCATGAAGCTGAAATAAAACAGTGAGTTCTCTTCCACACCTAAATTGTGATTGTTGAATGTTCTGCAAGGTCTTCTGATGAACCCATTCTCACCCTGCTCCTTACCTGCCTCTTTAACTCTTTAAATCGAATCCCCTAATTTTTATTAGAAAAGTATTTCCTTTTTATCATAGGCTGTGGTTTCTGCCTTTAAAAAAACAATTCTGGGGATTCTCCTGGAATCTGTAAGAAGTCATTGCAATGGTAAAGTAGGCAAGAGGCTGGGGTGGAAAGAAATGCCTTCTGCATAAATCTAGTTAGTCTGAGTCGTTTTTTGACAACTTCCGGGACCAGACTTCAGGCAGTGCTGGAAATTGTTCTCTTTACCATATCTTTTTTTTTTTTTTTTTTTTTTTACTGTACATATTTACATACATACACATATGGTGAGGGAGAGAACGTGATGACATGAGACTCTCCTTGGAGAGTAGGAGGTAATAAAGAAATAAAACAGGTGTCTGAGGAGACGTTCTATTAGAGAGGGGAGAATAGAGAGTAATTATCGTTCAGACAGGCAAGAGTTCTCTGCAGGTAGCAGCCTGGGAAAGCGAACTCGCGCACCCTCTTGGGGGACGGACTCTTTTGCTTTCTATTTCTTCTCCTGCAGCCAGGGTGCACGCGTATTTGAAACAGACCGAATTTCCTCCTCGATGTGGGGTCGCGTTGACTTTTCGAGACTAGCGGATATTTCTTTTTAATGACTCCAATGCCTTTTGTTATTGCTGTTATTGAGGTTGAGGGAGAAGAGATCGGTCTAAATTCTGGCTGGGTAAGTGGGGGGATTCTCGGCGATGAGAAAGGGGGGACTTAGAAGCCGGAGGAAAATCAGCAGCCCCCTCATCTCCACTTCTCCAGTCCCCCTACTCTTCACCCGTGACCTCCCGTGGAGACCCCAGGAGGCAGCATCAATATTTGATCGACCCTTCGTCAGCACACTGCCAGCCCTGGCCGGCTGGGCTCGCCAGGCATTGCCCGCTCGGCGCTGAGGCAGACGCCCGGCCCTGCACCGGGATTTGGAAGGACCCTCTCTGCGCTCGCCCCCTCCCCAGGGTGGCTCTGCTTCCGAGCCTGGGCGCGGTGCCCACCATGCGCGGCTGCCCGCGGCTCACGCTGCTCTGCGCGCTGCCCTGGCTCCTGCTGGCGGCGTCGCCCGCGCGCCCGGCGAAATCCCCCGGGCAGCCCCCGGCACCGCGCCGCGACCCTCTCGACCCTGCCAGGGGCGCCGATTTCGATCATGTCTACAGCGGGGTGGTGAACCTCAGCACCGAGAACATCTACTCTTTCAACTACACCAGCCAGCCCGGCCAGGTAAGACACTCACTCCCCTCACTTGACTCCTAGAACTTAGCAGATCTCAGAGCTCCGTCGCTGCTTTGGGGTCCCCTGGGAATTGACCTTGGGAGACCTCGGGGACCGGGGGACGTTTTTTCCCTTTCTCCTCCGAAGCAATCACTGCCCTGCCCGAGCTGCCGCAACACGCTTCGGGAACAACTCTGCTTCGCCTCGCGCCTCCCCTGGCCTGGTCACAGGCATTTCTGGGCTTTGCAGAGGCACCAGTTCCCCGCACCGTCTGCGGGTCCTGGCTCCCTGCTGGGCCTTTCTCCAGGAAAGTCCTGATTTCTAGGGTTACGGTGTGTGGTGTGGAGTGCGCAGAAGGACGGCACCTCGGTTCTTAATCCCCTGCAGGGAAGAAACCTAATTTCAAGTGGGTGATTCAGCCAGACTCTTCATTTCATAGCGCATGGAGAGGGAGAACTGCTCAGAATCTAAAATGGAAATTGTGTGACAATGGACGGAAGCTGCAGCACCTCTGTGCATTCAACAGTCACTTCCTGCGTTTTTGTACCATTGTCACACGTATGTGCTTCAGAGACGCCAGAAGACCCAGGCAAAGACGTGAGAACTGCAGCCATTGGCTGATCCATCCACGTTTTGATTTTAAATAAGGATGGATAATTGTGTGAAAGTTCTAGACCTATTTTTGACAAGAGTTGAGGGAAGATAAGGAGGGAAAAATGTTCCAGTGACTATCCCTTTGACATACATACTCTGATTATATAATGTAAGGAGATGTATATAGTTCATTTCTTTCCTCTAGTGTTGTACCTCTGGAGCACTGGGCAGGGAGAGGGGGGAGAGAGAGAGACAGAGACGGAGAGAGAGAGAGAGAGAGAGAGAGAGAGAGAGAGAGAGAGAGAGAGAGAGAGAGAGAGAGCCTCCCCAGTGTACCAACCTCTGGATCTTCTTCCCATATAAATATGTTTATGTATCCCTTACTATACCAGCATCCCCTACCCTCTAGGGAAATTCCAGAACTAGATGATTGGGATACCATGATATGCCTCCCTCTCTGATTCTCAATCCAGATCAGAACTAGAAAACCTCATCACTTCCCAAAGTGAGGGTGGTTTGTTTTGAGCAGGGGGTCCAATGTGCCTAACACTGCTCCCAGACATCTTCCAGCTGTGTGTAGCCAGAAAGTGCCCTGAGTGCCCCATCTCCAGTGCGGCACAAAATCCTATGGCACTGTCACCATGGCAGCACAACTCTCACCCTGCTCTGTCCTCCAGTAACCTTCAGGTTATATGTTCTGTGGTGAGCAGAGTGGCTGTGTGTAGAGCCATTCCATGGTAGACAAGGGAGAGGCTGCAGTTTTTGTTTCCCAAACCCCACATACCCAACCTCTTTCTATCTAGGATGGGAGTACCCATGGACTGGCTGACATGTTGCACATTAGGTGTGTTCCTAGTCCTGTGATTGGCTGGGAGCAGAAAAAAGTCTGAAAACTCCATAATCTCTGGAGTAAGTCTCAGCTTCCCCCTAAATCATTGGTAAGAAAACTCAAATTACATGTGCTAAGTAGATCCTGACATCAGGCTTTGGTATTTCTTGCAGTTCTGCATAGAGATAGAGCATCTGGTTTTGAACTGCTGCTTTTACATTGTTCCCTTAGTGTTGTGTGAGTTTTGCACTTGAGATCACCTGGTTGACTTCCCTAGTAAACCTTGAGATATTGAGGGCAGGGGCAAAGTCATGTTCACCTCTGTACTCCAGTACCTAGCACAGTGAATGACACGTAAGAGCCAGGCACAATGGCTCACACCTGTAATCCCAGCACTCTGGAGGACAAGGTGGGAGGATTGCTTGAGACCAGGAGTTCGAGATCAGCCTGGACAACATAATGAGACCTTCTCTCTACAAAAAAAATTTAAAAATTAGCTGAGTGTGATGGCACATAAGCCTGTAGTCCCAGCTACTTGTGGGGTGGAGGCGGGAGGATTGCTTGAGCCCAGGAATTTGAGGCTGCAGTGAGCTGAGCTCTTGCCACTGTACTCCCACCTGGGACAGAGTGATACCCTGTTTTTTAAAAAATGGTTTGTTTGTTTGTTTGTTTTTTGAAAGGAAAAAAAGGCTTATAAAAAACATTTAGTTTTTTCCAAAAATGAACAAATAAGTGAATAAAGGATTATTAGCTAAGGCTAAGTAAAATGAAATGTATACTGTCTTCAATTTAATAGTCTGGAAAATGTGAGATCATTTCAGATAAAAACATAAAAACAATTTTCTTTTATAAAACAAACTTGGTTTTTATAAAAACACATTTTAAAAATTGTTCTATTATGCCCTATTTGTCTCTGTGTGCTAACATGTCCTTTATTTTATGAAACAGTTTTTAAAATATTTTTGAATGACACAGTAAAAGGTTGACAACCCAAGCAGCCCCTAGAATTTTTATTAAAATATTACTAGTCTGAGAAATACAAAGTTGGGAACCATGGGAACAGGAGATAACAAAAATTTCGATTATTTTAGTGCCAGTATTCACAATATAAGCCAGATGTCCTGAAATCTTACAGCCTTCTGGGACCAGTCTT
Organism: Colobus angolensis palliatus; assembly: GCF_000951035.1. NCBI lineage: Eukaryota > Metazoa > Chordata > Mammalia > Primates > Cercopithecidae > Colobus > Colobus angolensis. The sequence goes on from NW_012115044.1 coordinate 509,008, forward strand.
TAATATGCAAATGCGGTAGTGGAGCCCTCAAGCCACTTATTGTGGGAAATTAACCTCCTCTCCTACCAGCCAGTATTCCTGTTGCTTTCTCCAGAGAAGATATTTTCTTGATTTGTCTGTCCAAACCATTACTCTCAGTTCCTACTTTCTTCTTGGTTCTTTTTGTCCTGTGTTAGATATCAGCAGCCCCTTCTTGCAGGAATATAAGGCTGTTGGATGTAGCAGAATTTTACTGAAGGTTTGGAATAACATAGAGGAATGACGTCACAGCACAAGATAGGCCATACTGTTCTGACAATTTACCAACAGGGGGATTTCAAGATAGCGATGCTCTCTTTCAGGCGCTGGTTTGTCACTATCTTCTTGGCCATCCCCTCACACCTCCTCAAATGCTGGCCCCCCCCCACTAAATTTTTGTTACCTCCCATGTTGTGCAATTTTTGCCATCATTGCTTATCCCACACTCACTAAGAGGCTCTGTTAAATAGCAATGTATGACCCCAGACCTATGCTCTTTAGACAGAAGCTTGGACATGACTGTTTTCCCTTTAACCTGAACAAAGTCTTGATAAGTCTTTCTACCCCGCAGGGTCATTGCCCACCTCCCCTCTTCAGTGCAACAAATAATTTGGTTTAGGAAAAAAAGTCTAGTTTTTGAGCTTTAATCTTTGTTTTCCTTTTTCTTCAAGCCATTGTTGCTTGCCATTATTTTTCCTGTGCCTTAGAGGTGAAAGTCTATTCTAAGTTCAGGCTTAAAGACAGGAAGCTGTTGTGGGAGCCATTGCTCCTAATCTTTCCTGTCAGCCACTGCATCTCCCATACCAAACTGTCCCAGAGAACGCTTCAGCCAAGCTTGTGTCATACTAATTAGCGGAACTCAGCACCAGGAAAAGTCTCATATGCCTTCCAGGCATAGGGTAATGTAAATATGAAGTTGCCTTTAAAAAAATCGCTTAGAGAATGGAGTGACTGCTTTAAATAAGAATGATAAAATAATAATTGGAGGTGCGAGTTAGGCAAGATCATGATTCATTTCATTTCTCTGGAAGGAGGTGTCTGGAGACTCACTTTAAGAGGAGGAGGGCTATACTGTGCAAACAGGCTGCTCTATAACCACAGGGCTCAGCCAGGCTAGAAGGAAACTACCTTGTTGGGAAAGTTGCCAGGGATATGTTTGACTGGGACAGAAGGCACAATGCAGATTTACTGGGAAATGAGAATACCCTTGTAGAGACAGGTGGCAGCAACAATCAGATGTTTCTATTTGAGCTAGATGGTGATAAGAAACCCTTAAATAAAATCTAACCACCGGGCAACAGGCTGTCTTCTCTGAGGTTTTCCCGTAAGAATTTAGTTTGCCATAGATTTTTTTAATTTGAAATATTTCCCTGGAAGTATTTCTTTTGTCTTATTTATTAACTGAGGCATTTATCTTTTAATGACATATACTTTTCCACGCCCAAGGAACAACCCTTAGCTTTATTAATATAAACCAGTAGTTGTACACCCAGAACAAGTTAAACCAGTCTCTTGGATCCAGATTCAAAAAGCCTACCCAGTCCTTAAGAACAATGAAATGTTCATATGGACACTCCAGTGGTAACTTCTAGCTATATGCATTACTAATTACATGGAAGAATTTAGAACTTTGATATGATGGCTTGAGTTCTCCCTGTCTCGTATAGGAATGCTTACTCTTTATGTACTGAGGCCAAGAAGCCTCCTCTGCTATCCTCCTATGTCCTTTTGCTGAACTGCACTAGTGCTCGTTGGAGGAAAGACTCATCTCATTAGCACATTATCTGAATGATTGGACTGTCTCAGTCCACCTAGGCGGATATAACAGACCACCATCGGCAAATCTCATGTCTGGTCAGGGCCTGCTTCCTGGTTTGTAGACAAGCTCCTTCTTTCTGTGTCCTCACATGGCCAAAAGAGCAAAGAGAGAAGAATAGTCTTTCATGTGTCTTCCTCCATTTTTTTTTTTTTTTTTTTGAGACAGAGTCTTACTGTGTCACCAAGGCTGGAGTGCAGTGGTGCGATCTCAGCTCACTGCAATCCCTTCCTCCCAGGTTCAAGTGATTCTAGTGCCTCAGCCTCCGGAGTAGCTGGGATTACAAGCATGCACTACCACATCCAGCTTCATTTTTATATTTTTAGTAGAGACAGGGTTACTCCATGTTGGCCAGGCTGGTCTCGAACTCCTGACCTCAGGTGATCTAACCACCTTGGCCTCCCAAAGCACTTGAATTACAGGCATGAGCCACTGTGCCTGGCCTCGTGCTTCTTTTTATAAGGGCAGCAATCCCTCCATGAACGCTCTTGTGACCCAATTACTTTCCAAAGGCCCTATTTTCAAATCCATCATATTGGGGATTAAGTTTCAACATGTGAATTTTGGTGGGAACACCAACATTCAATCTGTAGCAATCACCTCCTACATTTTTCTCAGAGACTCTGAAAACAGGGCATCAGTGTGTCATGGGTTGTTTAGGAGATAACATTACTCCAGTTATGGCTCTGATGTTATGGAGGAGCTGCCTTCTGCCTACCCAGACTTGACAATCAGGTGCTAAGTTGTGTGATGGATTCTGTAAGTCTGTGCTGTCCAATGGCTATTGAGCACTTGAAATGTGACTAGTCTGAATGGAAATGTGCTGTTAAACGTAGAATACATACCAGATATTGAAGACCATACAACAAAAATAATAGTAAATGTGTCGTTAGTATTTGTATGTTGTTTAAATGATAATATTTTTGATATATTAAATTAACTATAGTCATAACATTAACTTTACCTGTTTCTCTTTGCCATTTTAATGTAGTTACCAGAAAATTTTCAAACACATATGCGGCTCACATTTTATTTTTATTGAACAGCAGTTCTCCAAGTACTATAAGATTTAAGAGAGGACATACCTCCCACACATAGCTTTGTTGGAGGAAATGAGACTTGAGAAGGTTATGATAGGTAAGCAAAATTTTGGTTGGCAGAAAGAAAGGGGAAAGGCATTTCAGATATGGAAAAATATATCCAATTTATGTTTTGGCAAGACTACATCGAAGGTGATGTGGTATATTTCTTCCAGAAAGCACATAATGTCTGATTGTGTCTTTTTTTTTAGTGGTAGCCATCATTGATCATCATTGTCCAGTTCCATGAATTCATTAGGAGCATCAAGATAATGATATTTTAATTCTATCATTTGTTTTTCATTTTATGAGCTGGAATACTTCTGTAACGGGAAACTTCACCTTGTTGGCTATTTGGTTACCTTGAGCTACTGTTTATAAAGAAAAAATGAAATAAATGTCTTATTCTTTACCTTTACCATTTTTTAAAATAATGAGTTGGAGTACTTAGAGTTGATACCTTGGACCTTCAAGAGCATAAATACAAATTTGCCCTCTCTCTGCCTAACCCAGGATCCTAAAGTATTTTGACTTGGTTTACTTCCTCATTGATACCTTCTCTCCACCCCACCCCCATAAAATTTCCCTCATTATTAACATCTTGCATTATTGTGGTACACTAATATTGAACCAATATGTATTTATTATTAACTAAAATCTGTATTTTACATTGGGGTTCACTCTTGGTGTTGCATAGTTCTGTGATTTTTGAGAAATACATAAAGTTGTGTATCCATCATTATGATACTGTACAAGATAGTTTCACCCCCTGAAAATAGTCTGTGTTCCACTAATTCATCCTTTATTCCCTTCTCTTGAACCCCAGGCAACCACTGGTTTTGTTTTACTGTCTCTCTAGTTTTGCCTTTTCCAGAATGTCACGTAGTTGTGAAGGAGTTCAGAACATGCCACTCCACAATATGCTACTCTGGCATATTGACTATTTTGAGTTAAAAATACTTGAAAAACAACAGATGCAAGAAGGTCACCCTGACCTTCATTCTGTTTCTTAAAAGCAGGAAATGTAATTCATGTGAAAGATACTCTCTATATTAAAAGGAAAGTAACATTCTCATCATTGAGGGTGGGAAGTTGAGAAAGAAGGTCCTGTGTACAAATGTTATTAGACGAACACTTATCTTCCTGGCCACTTCTCCCTGCCATTAACTACCTTAGCCCAAACCCCTTTGCCTTGTCACGTTTTTACAATTTACTACTCTTTGTCTAATTCAATACATAAGTATTCAAATCTAACTGTGTCTTTGGGTCTTCATTTCCTCATGAGGGTGTCCGTGTCACACACACAAAAAAAGCTTATATTAACTTTGTATGGTTTTCTTCTGTTGATCTATCTTAGGCCAATGTAATTTTCAGGCCCAGCCAGAACCCTAAGAAGGCAGAAGTTGGAATTATACAACTTGTAGCTTTTTCATACTTGCTTCTTTTACATAGGAAAATATAAAACATTAAGGTTCCTCCATGTCTTTTTATGGCTTGATGCCTCATTTCTTTCTAATGCTGAATAATATTTCATTGTCTGGATATACCACAGTGTGTTTATCCATTCCTCTATTAAAGGACATCTTGGTTGCTATCAATTTTTGGCAATTATGAATAGAGCTGCTATAAAATGTGCGTGTGGGTTTTTGTGTGGCCATAAATTTTCAACTCATTTGGGTAAATACCTAGGTGTATGATTGCTGGACTATGTAATAAGACTACGTTTAGCTTTGTAAGAAAGTGTCAAACTGTCTTTCTTCTAAAGTGGCTGTATCATTTTGAATTACCACCAGCAATGAATGAGAGTTCCTGTTGCTCCACAACCTCATCAGCATTTGGTGTTATCAGAATTTTGTCTTTTAGCCATTCTAATAAGTGTATATGGCATCTCATTGCTGCTTTGCAATTCCCTTTAATTGCAAATCCCAATGTTGTTGAGCATATTTTCATATGCTTGTTTACCATCTATATATCTTCTCTGGTAAGGTGTCTGTTTAGATCTTTTGCCTATTTTTAAATTTGGTTGTTTTATTCATTATTGGTGAAAAGAGTTCTTTGTAGATTTTGGATACCAGTCCTTTATCAGATAAATACTTTACAAATATTTTCTCCCTGTCTGAGCCTGGCCTTTTCATTTTCTTAGTAGTATCTTACACAGATCATTTTTAATTTAATAAACTATCATATTAATTTTTTTCATGGATCATGCTTTTGGTGCTATATATAAAAAGCTGTCACCAAATCAAAACTCACCTCGATTTTTCTCCTATGCTATCGTTTGGAAGTTTTATAATTTTTCATTTTACACTTAGACATAATCCATTTTGTGTTAATTTTTGTGAAAGTTATGAGGTCTCTGTCTAGATGGGTTTTTCTTTTTTTGCATATGCTGTCCAGTTGTTTTAGCATCATTTGTTGAAAATATCTCCCTATATTTTTAGCGTTACACTATTGTGTACATGTTTACAATTATACTTTGCCTTGGTTCAAAGACTTGGAAGCAGCCCCACACCTGGTGCTCAGTGTTCTTATCACCATTCCCAACCTTCCCTTCTGCTGCCAGCATAGCTAAACTCTACCACTCTCTCACCACTCCCTTTCCCTATGTATCTATGTCTCTCTGCTTCTATCCTTTTTGTCTTTCAAATTTCTTATGAATAGGGTCAGCCCATCAAGATTCTCCCTCTTTTCTGGGTAATATCCTGTGGTTGTTTGAGGCTTTGCTAATGGCAAGCATATTCTCTTTTCTTAGATTAGAGGTAAATTTTATTTTTTACTTTCTGATTCAGAGCCATAACAAATAATCTCAGTTGCTAGAGGGCTGATCTCCCAATTATCAAGGTTTTGCCATAGAGTTCCAGTGGTAGATATCTGTCTTCCAGTGGTGGAAGATGAAGAAGACATGTGCCTTGGGCAGTCTGTATATAATTGTATTGATGTCATGTTCCATCATTTCCTTTATCCAAGTCAATGAGCTTATCTTTGTCAACTGTCTTTAGCTACAGAAATATAACTGGGCTTGCATTTGAGACTTCTTTTCTGGATTTTTTTGTCCATAGCTAAAAGAAACATATAAAAATCCTTTGAACCATAAGAAAGAGGTAGCTATATTTTAAGAATTCAAAAGACCTTAAAAAATTTTTTTTAAGTTTTTTCCTTGAAATTTTATTTTGTTTCCTTTTAAACTTTTATTTTAAGTTCATGGGTATATGTGCAGGTTTGTTGTATAGGTAAACTTGCATCATGGAGCTTTGTTGTACGATTATTTCATCACCCAGATTATTTTATCACTCAACTAAGCCTAGTACCCATTAGTTATTTTTCCTGATCCTCTCTCTTCTCCCATCCTCCACCCTCCAGTAGGCCCCAGTGTGTGCTGTTCCCATCTACGTGTCCATGTGTTCTCATCATTTAGATTCCACTTACAAGTGAGGGCATGTGGTATTTGGTTTTCTGTTCCTGTGTTAGTTTGTTAAGGATAATGGCCTCCACTCCATCCATGTCCCCGCAAAGGACATAATCTCATTCTATTTTATGGCTGCATAGTATTCCATGGTGCATATATACCACGTTTTCTTTATCCAATCTATAATTGATGGACATTTAGGTTGATTCCATGTCTTTGCTATTGTGAATCGTGCTGCAGTGAACATATGCATGGAGGTGCCTTTATAATAGAATGATTTACATTCCTTTGGACATATACCCAGTAATGTGGTTACTGGGTCAAATGGTATTTCTATTTTGAGGTTCAAAGTACATTTTAAATCTCCCAATCTCTTCCTATTTAACAAAGAAGAAAACTGAGAGTAAGTGATATAAATTACTTGTCCAAAATCATGTACTAGTTTGAAGCGTAGCCAGGAATGTAATTCAAGTTTCTAAGGGTATTTCCTCAAGATATTTCTACTAAACCACAAGATGTGTCCACAAGAGCACATCAGCTATGCTTATCAACAACAAAAATAATTTTTAAATATCATATCATATTTTCACAGTCACGTCTTTTGATCATGCAATTTAAGACTATGTCTGACTCCCTTACAATTACTGAAAAGTGAAACAAGGTTTTTTATTATCGTTTTCCCCCAATGAATTGTCCAGCCATCTGTTTGTGTACCAGGCAAGCCGGGTTGATACTAAGTAAAACTGTCAAGTTGTCAAATTTTCTTCAGTGTTTAAAAGAGCCACAGCCTCCCATGAACCATGATCTTACTCTGACTCCCTGTGGATCCCAAGGGGTAAGCTTTAGTTGTGTGTGTGTGTGTGTGTGTGTGTGTGTGTGTGTGTGTTTTATTTTCATCAATGCTGGGTTCCTTCTTTGTGTCAGGAACAGGGCATCTTGGAGACCCGAGCAGTTGGCCTGTCTGTGACTTCAGGGAAGTGTTATTCCCGAGAACTGGTATTTCTGGGTCCCCACTAAGCGGCCACGAAGATAAGCCATGACAAACAGGACTAACTGACTGTTTCTGTCCCTCTAGATTTAACCGCCCTTTTGTGAACAAAGTGACTCACACCTATCTTCAATAACCCGCTACCCGGAGCCTATGTTATGGGCCAAAAAGTTAACACTTGAGTGTCCACGGTTGTATTTTCTTCTTTTCTCCTACATTCTAAAAAATACCCTGTATTTGCCTGGCCTTTCTCTCCATACCAGCTTTACCGGGGAGGAAGATTTATAGCTTTCTAAGAATCAGACAATGTTTATCTGGTTAACAAAGGGATAAACATTGGAGGATAAGGAGAGAGACAAACAGTGGTGAGATCTAGGTGTGCAATGAAGATTTGGGGAGGTTTGTAGACAGGGAGACTCTAAAATTGCTGTGAGGTGTGAGTGACATGGACAGAAAAGGAAAGAGGACATAGGTTCAGGCAGGGGTCTTAGCTACAAACAGAAATCAACTGGCAAATATAACCAGAAAAAGAATTCATTAAAAAGATACCCAGTAGCTCACAAACATAAGTTACTGGGCTCAGACAACATTTGGGGACCAAGGGAGACTACGCTGCAGGAAATTATAGCAGCAGTCATGCCACAGGAATGGTTTGCTTGGGGTTGTTCCCCCACACCACTGCCTACACTACCACTACATATGGTCACCCCGGACCCTGCTGCTATGGACCCTATTGATATCACCATTGCCAGTGAACTCGAAACTCTCTCTTCATTTTTGTGTCATTTACTCACAATTGAATGTACCAAATGGGCATATCCATCTACCCAAGCACAGGAGGTCCTGTATCCAGCCCCTTTGACATCCATAGGCAGCCTTGCATCCCACAAAACTCACACAGTGGGGTGGAGGAGGAGTGGCTCCTCCAGAACATGCAAGGGTTTTGGATGCTTGGTAACCCCATAACCAATCCCATCAAACGTCTTCATAGAGGGAGCTGAAGCTGGGGCATTTGTTAACAGCTTCCTGGGCCCAGACATAGGCAGGGACCAAGATGTGACAGGGGAAAAAGCTGGGGTGCTGCTGTCATCTACCTTCATCCATCAAAAGACGAACATCTCCTCTGAGTATCAGAGTGAATTCAAGTGGTATAGATCATCTCTACCACAATGTTCTTTCCACGATTAGAAATGGTTTTCTCTCTTAAACATGGCCTTACCTGAAGCCCCTTCTGCTTGTCTCAAGAGGTTGTCTTTGAAGAGGAAGATGTTTGCAGATTATTGGTTTTGCTCATTTAGAAAGCAGTTTCCTTTAGGTAACACTTATATCCTGACAAACACGTATTTAAAGTTATAAATGGCGCCAGTCTGGCAATAAATTCTATTACGAAAATAAAAGGCTGGTAAGTGTCAGATCACAACTCTTACAATCATAACAATAATTTTCTACTACTTTTCCATCTTCAGAGCATTAATTAAGTAGGTCCCAGAATAGTTCTAGGAGATACTTGCCCTCAATGTATAGAAATAAAACCCAGGGCATGGATACTTGAGATCTGTCTCAAACCGGAAAAATAATTATTTTTCCTTTTCCAATCCCCTCACAGGAGTATGAGACCTAGCAAGAAGTAGAAAGAGACAGGAAAGATAAAGAGGAAAAAAGAAATCATGCATAGGAGATGAGCACACTCAGATACCTACGAGGAGGCTGAACCAACCCAGGCTGTTGGCTGCCTCCCAGGAGCCAAGCCTGGGGCTGTCTCAAGCCAGAGGGATGTCAGTGGGACTGAAAAACCAATGAAGCCGGCGCGGTGGCTCACGCCTGTAATCTCAGCACTTTGGGAGGCTGGATGGGCGGATCACCTGAGCCCAGGAGTTCAAGACCAACCTGGCCAACATGGTGAAACACCATCTCTACTAAAAATACAAAAAGTTAGCCGGGCATGGTGGTGCATGCCTATAACCCCAGCTACCTGGGAGGTTGAGACAGGAGAATCGCTTGAACCCGGGAGGCAGAGGTTGTAGTGAGCTGAGATCGTGCCATTGAACTCCAGCCTGGCAACAAGAGTGAAACTCCATCTCAAAAAAAACAAAAAACAAAACAAACAAAAAAATAAAAAAGCAAGCAAACCAATGCAAAAACTGAGGAAACTGGAGAGATAGAAAATGATTAGCTCTTGGAGTGAGAGGCAAAGGTTGCCCAGAATCTGTTAGATTCTTCAGAACATAATATCTTCATACCAGTTTCCATGAAAAATATCCAGGACAGTATTTCCCAAAGTACGTTCCATGGAACAACTGCTCTTTCGGATAGTCTCACTATTTATTGCATGTTAAAAGGGTCCCAAGTGTAAGGGAGCTTAATCATGTTTTGAATGCCCAATCTGAACCCCATTTGATATGGTTTGTCTGTGTCTCCATCCAAATCTCATCTTGAATTGTAGCTCCCGTCATCCCCATGTGTCATGGGAGGGGACCCGTGGGAGGTGACTGAATCATGGGGATGGGTTTTTCCCATGCTGTTCTCATGATGGTGAATACATCTCACAAGATCTAATGGCTTTATAAAGCAGTTCCCCTGTCCACGCTCTCTTGCCTGCCGCCTTGCAAGATATGCCTTTGCTCCTCCTTTGCCTTCTGCCATGACTGTGAGGCCTCCCCAGCCATGTGGAACTGTGAGTCCATTAAACTTCTTTTTCTTTATAAATTACCCAGTCTTGGGTATTTCTTCACAGCAGTATGAAAATGGACTAATACATCATTCTTATGTGTTTGGCGGAAATTCTCCATTTCCTAAGTATTAACTAGAGGTAGAACCCCTTTCATGACAGAAGATCAACACCAAGCACTTACTTTCTCATCCTCCCTCTTATTTTTACCCCCCACCAAGCTCAGGCATGGACATGTAGCCAAGATGCTGCCAATCAGATCTGCTTTCCCTAGACTTTGACTTGGGAACCAATGATACAGGAAAGCAGCTGTTCAGCAGCAACAGAGGCAACACTGAGTTTCCAGGGATGAGCATGGCAACATGGTGGCACTTAAAACCTTCCAAAGGCTTTCTTTCGTCCTTGGAATAAAGCCCCAACTTCCCCAATATGACTTATAGCACTCTTTGGGATTATAATAGCCCTTCATGCACCTCATGCTCCAGCCAAACTCATTTTCTAATTCTTCAAATATGCTTCTCTTACCGTCTCTCTTCTCCTTCCTTATGTCTACTACACTGTAGCCTTTGTTTGGAAACTTATCTTGCTCTGCCCTCCCCCTCCTTTTCTGGTTAATTCCTACTCATCCTTTAGGAAAATATTCCCCCCAAAATCTATGTCATGCAATCCCACAGGAACTTGAATGTCAATATAATGGCTTGTTCACTGGCATCCTGTTCGCAAACCTCTGATGTCAAAGAGAAAAGTGCTATGTCTACACTGCTGATTAATGTATCTCCTGTGTCCAGAACAATGCTTCTCACAGGATAGGGAGTCAAACATTTATTGATTGAACAAAGTTCATCAGAAAGTAGCCAGAATCTGACTGTGCATTTTTCTGTATTCTTAGCCTGCCAATGATTATCCTTCTCTTCAATGTTTTTCTGTGTTTGTATTGAATTGAACATTTTAATACAAAATCTAGATTATAAACCCAAGGATGAAGGCTTATATGGCTATATTTATTCTAGATTATTGTTAGGCATAATGAAATTGGTGAGATGAGGTCTGGAAACTGCCTCTTTCTAGAAAAGTGCTCTGAGTACAAAATGTTGAGAATTTAAAAGTGTAGGGAATAAATAGCTCCCAAGGAATAAACTATACTTTTCAATGAGATGGAATTCACTGGAATGAGCTCTTCCAGGCTAGCTGGAAGCCAGGCTGTGGAAAGAAATTAATATCCTACATGAGATGGACTACATAATCTCTCTTTTTTTTTTTTTTTGCCAGGGGTGATTGAGCTTATAGGTATGTCTCCACACATAGGAAACAGTCAATAACTGACTGACCAACGAGTGGATGGGAATGGAAACAGCTCTGCCTCCTGCACTCCCCGGTGCTCTTTGAAGTCACAAAACACAGCCCCACATCATTCACCATTTGATGGATGAAACTGCCCAGGGAGATAGGTAGTCTGGTATTACAGTCCCCATTCTACAATTGAAGAAACCGAAGGCCAGATAATTTAAGTGATTTGTCCAAGGCCACCCAGCTAGTAGGTGTTAGTGTCAGAAATAAAATCTAGTTCTATATATCTTTCTTTATTATGCTGTAAGTGTACAGAAGATAGTTTTAAAGGCTGAATCAGACTGAAGCAATCTTAAACACTCACATCAATAACTATAGAAATTATTTTAATGCTTATCTTTTTAAAAAAAGTATAACTTGTGATGGAAGTAGCTCAACTCTCTGCAGTAGTTATGAAAAGCTTGGGATGAAATGCTCCATGTAATGAGAATTACTAGCTTCTGATAAGAAAGGGATTCAGGACTGCAGGTCTGCTTTGCTCAGGGGCAGCTGTTTTCATACAACGGTCACCGGACTCTCCCAGCAGTCCCATCTTCACTCGGCCAGCTGTGACTGGCAATCCCATGAAGAGTCTTGGCAGCGTTAAAAAGTAAACTGAAGCACAATACGAATTTAAAGAGAGTATTTGAGCAAACAGAGATCCATCAATCAGGCAGCTCCAAACCAAAGTGGTTTCCTGGGCTCGACCAAGGGAACACAAGAAGGCTTTGATACGGTGAAAATAGAAATGAAGAAAAGAAAATATTTTATTAGTTACAGTTACACAACTGCCTTACTTGGTTTATCCTGCTGGAAAGTTCCTAGTTACAGAACTGTAAGTTAGTCTGTGGCTTCTGATTGGTATGCCCAAAGTTTTTTTTTTGTTTTTGTTTTTGTTCTTGTTTTTGTTTTTGAAATAGAATCTGGCTCTGCTACCCAGCCTGGAGTGCAGTGGCACGATCTCGCCTCACTGCAATCTCCGCCTCCTGGGTTCAAGCCATTCTCCTGTCTCAGCCTTCCAAGTAGCTGGGACTACAGGTGCCCACCACCACGCCCAGCTAATTTTTGTATTTTTACTAGAGGCGGGTTTCACCACATTGGTCAGGCTGGTCTCGAACTCCTGACCTTAGGTGATCCACCCACCTCCTCCCAAAGTGCTGGGATTACAGGCAGGAGCCACAGTGCCTGTCATCCCAGCTTATGTTTGCAAGTTAAGCAAAGTTTAGGGCATTTATGAGGCCTAACTGGCTTTGTCTGCTCAGGAATTCTTCAGGTCTGGCCTCCATGTTAATTTACTTTAACAGCAAGTAAGTAAAAGCTGAAGATAAGATGACAGTAAGGGAAAGGTAGAGTTTTGGAGAATGAGTTGCTTTAAAATCCTACAAACCTAATGTTATGGGTTGATTTGTTGTCCCAAAAATATATGTTGAGGTCGTAACCCCTAGAATCTATGAATGTGACCTTATTTGGAAGTATCATCTTTGCAGATGTGACCCAGTTAAGATGAGGTCATTAGGGCCCCAATCCAATGACTGAAATACTTATAAGAAGAGGGAAATTTGGACACACACACACACACACAGAAAACAGCATGTGAAGACAGAGACACACAGGGGGACCGTCATGTAACAACAGAGGCAGAGAAGGGAGAGATTAGCAAACAGTGATTCAGACACTAAGGAATGCCAAGGGTTCACAGACACCACCAGAAGGCAGGAAGAGGCAAGGAAGGTTTCTGTCCAGAGGAAGGTCTCAGAGGGAGCATGGCCCAGCTAACACCTCCATTCCAGACTTCTAGTCTGAAGAACTGTGAAAGAATAACTTCCTGTTGTTTCAAGCCACCTACTTTGTGGTACCTTGTTACGGCATCCTAGGAAGCTAACCTGATGACACAGAATCAAGCCTTGCACATTACTGTTCAATGTAATACCAGCTTCACCTGGGTCCCCTGGCTATATTTCTTTTCCAGGGCCGAGCAATGGAGAAATGAGCTATGTGAATGAGGTCAGAGACAATGCAAAGTTCTGCCACTGGCTGAGACCTAAAGAGAGGCAGTTAGTGCTTCTTCGGCACCACATCCTGAAATAGAGTTTCCACTTGCATATGAGAGACAGAAAGAGAGAGAGAGACAGACAGACGGGGGGGGGAGTCTGATCTATGAGGTTAGCATAAGCAAGCCAAACACTAGAGTAAGCGTACACCATGGCAAATGAGCCAGGAGAGCAATGAGAGTACGTTTTGGGTTCTGCCACACCTGTGCGTAACAAGGAGCCTTTATAAAATGAGGGTTGTCGCTCAGAAGTGGGCAAACACAAAGGCCAGCACATCATGGCTTCTTTTTTATTATTAGTAGGAAACATTCTAGACATAAAACAAGTATAGAAAATAATGTAACAAGCACATATGTGCCTCACACTCTGCTTAAGAAATAAAAGGATAATATATTTCCTGTTTTTCCTCACCCTCATCCTCTTCCTCCATCCCTAAAAGTGACCATTTTGGGGAGACAGTCCTTCATAGGTTCTCTTGATTTCTGCACATCTTACAGGAAGGCACCAACTGAAGTTTTTAAAATACTATCATTTCAAGCATATTTGCATAGCAAACAGCCTCAGAAAGCAAACGATATCTCCCTGTGGACTAAAGGAAAGACAGACTTACTGTCTGTTATAAAAAACTTGGGTTTTCTAAGCTCAGGGTTCCTCTCCTGTAGTGCAACCCCCTGCATGTAGGTAGGTATCCATCTGGACCCATCTATGTCACCTTCATAGTACTGGGGGACCAGAAGAAGTGAAGCTAATGCTGCTTACCCTGACAAGAGTCAGCAAATTACTTGTTTCCAACCCAGGAGATGTTCTTCTCCCAGTATCGATGACACTGCGGCAAAGGAGTAAAGTCTCAGATCCTTCAAAATTCTTGAAATCCATTATTTTAAATGTGATGTTTATCATTTCTGAGTATATATATTTTACTGAAGATGTACAAATAAAAATGTTGCATTGTTTTCCTTGTTTACAAAGTTAAATAAATGAGAAAATTAAGTATGTTTCCTTCAGCAACCTGCTTCTTCTCTCAATTTATCTTCTTGAGATTTATCCATACTGATCCATGTTTCAGTTCATTTGCTTTTAACCACAGTATAGCATTTCATTGCATGAATATAATTTATCTCTTCATACTTCTATTATTTAGTTTATTTGGTTGTCATTTAGGTTGTTTCCAAATTTTACTGCTGCAACCAATGCTTGCAGTGAACATTCTTGTTTATGACTCCTTGTGCATATGTAAGAATTTTCCTGTGCCTAAACTTAGTCATGGAAATGCTTAGATGTAATGCGAACTCATCTTCAACTGTAGTAGATATTGGCAACTGACTGAAGTCATTGCACCAAATAACATTTTCATTCGCAATATGCAAATTTCTATTTCTCTGCATGTTGCAAACATGGTATTGTCAATACTTGGGAGGCTTTACCTTTCTGATGAGTGTAAGTGCTGAACATCTTTTCACAGATTCTTTGGTCATTCTTTTTATTATTTTTTTTAAATATTTTTTGAGACAGGGTTTTCACTCCCATTGCCCAGGCTGCAGTGTAGTGGCCTGATCTTGGTTCACTGCAACCTCTGCATCCTGTGCTCAAACAATGCTCCTGCATCAGCCTTCTGAGTGGGTGGGACTACAGGAGCACGCCACTGCACCCAGCTAATTTTTGTATTTTTTTTAATAGAGACAGGGATTTCACCATGTTGCTTAGGCTGGTCTCGAACTCCTGAGCTCAAGGGATCCACACAACTCAGCCTCCCAAAGTGCTGGGATTACAAGCATGAGTCACCACGCCTGGTCTGGTCATTCTTTTCAGTTGTTGTTTATATCCTTAACCCACTTTTTCCATTGGTGGTTGTTTTTTTCTTATGAGTTTTAAGGGTCCTTATATATTCAAGACACTGATATTTTGCCTGTTTTATATGTACAAACATCCCTAGTCTGTGGCTTGTCTCTTCCCCTTCTGTATGGTGTTTACATAGCTTCTTCATTTCATAGTAGAATAATAGATGATACAGAGTTGGGTACAGTGGAGCCAGGGATTCAAAACAGTGATGGCAGTATCTTCTGAGCAAACATTGTGTGGAGATTGGAACACAGGCTTGGGTTCTGGTCATGATTCTTCCATCGCTGAGTATCCTTGGAGAGGTGCCATCATGTCTATCTCAGGCTCCTCCTCTGTACATTGGAGTAGATGGTCTCCCTAAGCACCTTCCCAGATGTAAGGTTTTCCAACACTGAGTGAAGGTCTTATGCATCAAGCAGACAATGGCAGGACCTATGTGGAAGAGCCCAACTTGTAGGAAGCCTGTGCTGCTTTCCTGACTCCCCTTGGGGTAATCACATTGTCCTCTGTGTACCCACAGTACTTGCTCACATTGCTACCATCATACTCATCACATTATGCAGTTATTGGTGCCTTTTCCATTTGTCTTTCTGACTAGATTGTAAGCCTCCTCGAGAGCACGGTTGCCTTTAGAATATCCCCAGCACCTCCCATAGCTCCTGACTCAGGGCAAATCCTCAGTAAATGTTTGATGGATGAGAGTGGGAGCATGGGAAAGACAGGAGGGAGGGAGGGAAGAGGAGCCTGCAGAGGTACACTCAGCAAACACAACCAAACACAGCGCGGTTACTCAAACAGTTAAACATCTGTAAAAAGGACCATCAGCAGATACTGTTGTAGCTTTTTTACAAGTGGAATCAGTTTTTCAAGATCATACAGGAAAACAGTGGTGTGCTGAATAATGGAAACCAATAATCTCTGATTCTTAATCTAATATTCCAAATAATATAGGCTGCAGTCTCATTATTTTAGCAAAAATAAACTAGATTTTTGAATTGAATTCATTTCCATTCTTTTACACAACAGAAATATATTCCTTATAATTTTGAACCTTTCCCTACTGACATGCTGAAAGATTAAAAGGAGAGTCTCTAAGCTTTAAGACCTTTCATAACTGTGATCTATATAATATCAGAGATGGAAGTACTTAAATAATTCTCTCTTAGCTAGCTATAATTCAATTTCCTGCTTGTAGTAAACACACAAAGCAAACCAGATTTATGCAATAAAAGTGCTCTTGTTGTCATGACAACAGGAAAAAGCAACAAGAGGAAAAATCTTAGCTCTTAGGAATGGCCTTTCACAAGGTGTCAGAGCCCATTAAGCATGGTCAATACCCTGTCCTTCATTTAGTTTTGCCTTTACACAGCTTTCTTCGCTGCTGCAAATGTAATCCAATTTTCTCAGCTACATATTAGCCTCAGGAAAGGCAAAGCAAATTTTGATCAGGGCTCTTTATCCTTTCCTGGGGGTAATCCACTATCTGTTCATCTTGAAAAACTGTCCAATGTCTTCTAGCTCCTTCTCTAACGTATTTTTGGCAATTTATTATGCCAGTATCTCTGAGTTTGTTTTTATTATGACTAGTAAGAACATCATTAAATAATAAAAAGGTTAAGTGGATTGCAAAAGCCAGGCCAGGAATAAAATGAGGGTGTGGAGATGAACAGTGAAGTGGGATAATCATGGCAGTGATACATCTGTTCTGCCAGTCCAGTGTCAGCCTCAACAAACACCAGCTTCCAGACCAGCTCTAACATTGGTGACCTCATGGATGTACATCTCAGAACAATGGGCAGTTGGCGAGTTGCTGACAAATGGAGTTATCCATTAGATGGTTTCTTTGGAACAATCCTTTCCAAAGTCTAGTCCCCACCCATGTACATCAGAATCCCCCAGCAGCTTGCTAAAAATTTATGTTTTTAAGTTCTATTCTTGATCTGCCAAGTCAGAAATGCTGGGGGTTGACTTGAGGGATTTGCTTTGCTAAAACGCACACTAAAATTTGAAAATCTTTGCCTTAGATCAAAGTGTGAAAAAAAAGATTGAAGGAAATCCCATCTGACATTAAGTACTTAAGAAGGGAGGAGGAGGTTGCATCTTAGGTGAAAAAAGGGAGGCAGACAAGTTCTTTAGGTTTTATCTCAGTTCTGACTGCTATAGCTTTTAAGCCGGACCAAAGTGTGCTCTAAAAACACATGCTATGTAATGCTGGTGAGTGTCTGTATTGCAGCCTCAAAAGTGAGCCTACTTCTAAGCTAATGCACTCTGCCAGGCACTAAGGATGCCAAAGATGAAGTTTGCAGCTTCCTAGAAGAGCCAGGCAGGTAAACTAGTAGTTTAAATATCATGTGGTCCACAATGAGATGCAATTTTACACCCACTAGGATGGCTATATTAAAAAAAAAAGGTAGTGACAAGTATTGGCAAGGATGTAGAGAAACCAGAGCCCTTATATATTGCTTGCTAGGTAAATCACTGGAATGTAAAATGATGTACCTCTTTGGAAAACATTTTGGCAGTTCCACAAAAAGTGAAACATAGAGTTACCGTGTCTCCCAGCAATTCTACTCATAGGCATATGCCCAAAAGAATGGAAAATATATGTTCATACAAAAATTTGTATACAAATGTTCACAGAAACATTGTTTATAACAGCTAAAAAGTGAAAACAACCCAAAAGTCCATCAGCTGAAGAATGGATAAACAGGATGTGGTATGTGCATGCAATGGAATATTATTTAGTAAGAAAAAGGAATGAAGTACTGATACATGCTACAACATGAATGAACCTTAAAAACATTATGCTAAGGAAATAAGCCAGATACAGAAGGACACATTGTTCCATTTATTTGAAATATAGGCAAATCCATAAAGACAGAAATTAGGTTAGTGGTTGCCAGGGATTGGGGGAAGGAAGGAATGAGGAGTGACTGCCAATGAGCACAGGTTTCTTTTTGGGGTGAGAAAAATATTAGAATTAGAGAATGGTGTTGGTTGCACAACTTGGTGAATATATTAAAAACTACTGAATTGTGCACTTTAAAAGAATGAATTGTGTGATGTATGAATTATATTTCAATTTAAGTGATAAAAGAAATGACCAAGAAAAATAATAAAGTTGACTACATTTTAAGGATGCTATATGTGGTAGAGATACCATATAGAGGTAATCAGAGGCCACACAGCACACTCACAAAAGGGAGGGACACCACTTATTTGGTAGGGTAGGAAAATGTTAGGGAAGACTTCCTAAAGGAAGACTTTAAGAATGAGGAAGATATCCAAGGCCAGTCAACACTGGGGACATAACCTTTTTGAGAAATAGTAATTGGACATGACAAGACAGTGGAGGTGTTGGTAAGCAAAGAAACTAGAGACGAAGGCACGGAAGACATCAAGAAGAGGTTTGAGGGATTCAAATCCATGGAGAAAGGGTGAACTTTTAAGTAAGTGATGTTGGAATAACTGGAGAACCGTATGAAACAAAGATAAAATTGCAATCACTCCTTATACTACATGCAAGTATTGATTACAAAGGGATTAGAGGTTTAAATAATTTTTTAGGATGAAACCATAAAATACTAAAAGAAAGTATGAGCAAATTCTTCAGTAACCGGGAACTGAAATTCTTCAGTAACAAGGAAGTCAATGAAAACTTCCTTGACTATGACTCAAAATTCACGAAAAAGATTGAGAAATTTGACAACTTGAATCTAACGACGCCTCTAGATCTAACTACCAGTTTGCAGGCAATACAGGAGATCAATAAAACCTGTTCAATGACACTGTGGGGTGCAATCCACAAAATCCGGAACGTGGGTTCTTCTACAGATTTGTAATGCTGTTTTGTGAGCTGCTTTCTTTAACAAACAAGTGTCCCCAAAAAGGAGAGAGGGGTACCCTTTACATTAAAAGAGACTCAAAAGACGTATGAACCAACTACAACATACGGGTCTTGTTTGTGCCCAATTTTTTTTAACTGGAAAAAAATTTTGAAACAATTGAAAAAATTCAAACACTATGTGGATGTTAGTAATTGTTAGGATTATTAATTTTATCAAGTGGGATAATGGTGTTGTATTTAACTTCAAAAGAGAAAGCTTCATGTCTTAGAGATATAGACTGAACTGTGGTGCAGATAAATTATGCGGTCTTTGGTGTGTACCTCTTTCTTTTTTTCTTTTTTTTTTTTATTTTTTTGAGATGGAGTTTCACTCTTTGTTGCCCAGGCTGGAATGCAATGGCACAATCTTGGCTCACTGAAACCTCTGCCTCCTGGGTTCAAGCGATTCTCCTGCCTCAGCCTCCCGAGTAGCTGGGATTACAGGCATGCGCCACCACGTCCGGCTAATTTTGTATTTTTAGTAGAGACTGGGTTTCTCCATGTTGGTCAGGCTGGTCTCAAACTCCCAACCTCAGGTGATCCACCCACCTCGGCCTCCCAAAGTGCTGGGATTACAGGCGTGAGCCACCGGGCCCAGCATGGTGTGTACTTTCAAGTAATCCAGTGGTGGGGGTGTATGGGAAATAGGAGGTATAAATGAAATAAAATACATTTGTTAGTAATTATTAAAACTGGATGATAAGTATATGAGCACTCATTATAGTATTCTTGTTACCTTGGGGTAAATCCAAAAATTCTTCAGAGCCACTGAAGGCCTTTTCAACAGGGGAATGAGGAATGACAGATGAAACTGCCCTTCTAGCAAGTGCAGCCCTGGAGTCGGAAGATTAGATAGGGGCTGCCAAGGAGGGTCACTGTGGTGCAGGACTGAGCTATGAGAGTGTCACTGGGGGTGGAGGGGAGGATCTGGGTGTGAATGGTATTAAGGACATAGAATCAAAGGAACTAAAGAAGCAACAATCAAGGATGAATCTCCAGTTTCAGGCTTTGATGAATGGCTGCACGGTGGGGCCATTCAACAATCAAGGGAATTCAGAAGAAATTAAAGTTAAGAGTGAAGGGAGTGATCAATTCCATTTCAGATGCTTTGAGTGTGAGGTGCCTGTGAAAGATTCAGAGCTTAAGAAAGAGGTCTCGCTAGAGATATGGTGGCAATTTTCAGCTGCAGCATAATTTCCATGGAAACATGTAGAGTGTAGGCACAAGAAAACTCTCCCTTCAGGGCAAACACTTTCTATCAAATTAGTAAGTTACTCTTGGGCTATTTTAACATTTAAAAAGCAATGCAGTGGCTTAAGGAGAATGATATGAGAACCAAATGGCAGTATATGACATCTATGCTATTCTGTTTCCTCCTAATTTCCATTTTGAATTTGCGATAGATCATTAGGGCTTAATTGCAGGATTTTCTTGTTTCATTTTCTTTCTTCTAATAAAGAAGTTTTCAAGAGAATACTAAAGCATCAGAAAAACAAAATCTCATGTGGAAGATTAAATTTTGTTGTTGTTGTTGTTTTCACCCTATCTCTCTTCTATTTTGTTCTCTTCCATGTTGCCTATGGTATTACAAAAATTTAAAGAAGGCCAGGTGTGGTGGCTCACACCTGTAATCCCAGCACTTTGGGAGGCTGAGGTGGGCAGATCACTTGAGGTCAGGAGTTCAAGACCAGCCTGGCCAACATGGTGAAACCCCGTATCTACTAAAAATACAAAAATTAGCCTGGCATGGTGGTGCACACCTGTAATCCCAGCTACTTGGGAAGCTGAGGCACAAGGATTCCTTGAACCCGGGAGGTTGCAGTGAGCCAAGATCACACCACTGCACTCCAACCTAGGCAACAGCGGGAGACTCTGTCTCAAGAAAGAAAAAAAAAAAGAAAGAAAGAAAACACTAACACCATCTAGATCCAAAGTCACATTCACTTTCCTGTCTTTAAAATAACCATAATAGGGTTAAATTCTTGGATTGATATGCATGTATTCAGAAAGACCTATGGAGTTACTGACATAAAAAAGCATTTTGTGTCAAGGATTGATTTATACCTTAGAGCAAGGGAAAAAGAAGAATACTCAGCCCTCTGATATCTGTTGCTGGGGAAGCGTCATGATTTATTGTTGGTGGGAGCATCAGGCCATCTGTTAGGCTTTAATAAAGTGTGGTCATAACATTTTGATTTGAAACACAGAATGATTTACCAACCCAAAATTAAAGTTTTTCAGCAATTGAAGGTCTCATGGGATTTGTTTTTGAAGGAGGGTGGCTTTGTGTGTGTTGTTTTATTTTTAGATATTAGTATCTTTAGCATTTATATTCAAATAAGAAGAAAAACACATCAGTATCTTTCTTTTTCTGTTCAGGGTTCATTCTCAAAATCTTGTGTTGCCTGCTCCGTTCAAACTCCTCAGCTTGCTGTTTGAAGGTTTTATAATTTGGTCTCATCTAAAATTAACAGAATCAAAATTTTAGCAGGTTGGATTTAGGCATCATTTAAAAAAATTCTCCCCATGCAATTTCAATGTGCAATCAAGGTTGAGACCCACTCTGGTTATAATATGAATGAAGAGAAACAACTGGGGCATTTGGATTACCTATCCTGAGAAGCAAATGTCAGAAATTAAAGTGTTTCTGAACCTCATAGGGCAACTATAGTGTGTGTGTGTGTGTGTGCGTGTGCACGTTTTGCATTACCTCTTTCTCCCCTGCCATGCAGGTGACCGCCGTGAGGGTGTATGTGAGCAGTTCCTCTGAGAATCTCAACTACCCGGTCCTTGTTGTAGTTCGTCAGCAGAAAGAGGTGCTGTCCTGGCAGGTTCCTCTGCTCTTCCAAGGACTGTAAGTGGGTTTTCTTCCAGGCAACTTCACTACATTTGGTTTTCTTCAGTGTCCTAGAACTTAATTGATCTTTTCCCCAGTGAAAGAAAAAAATCAGATGTTTGGAATGTCAAGACATTCTGCATACAAAGTGCAAATAATGATCATGGTGCACTCTCTGACCTATTCGCTCTGTTCAATTTTTAAATGAGCACTCTACCTAGATTGGCAACACCTAGAAGAGCTTTTACCAATTTAAAAACATACTATGATACTCTGTAGCTTTTGGGTACTGGGTCAACCAATAGCCCTCCAATGGGCTACGTCCAGCAGTTAACATAAATGAGTAACTCTTCCCCTGTTCTTCAAAATGCCCATCGTGTGTCTGCATTCTTCATTCAATAATATTTATTGAACACTATTAAGTGGTAGGTGCTGGAGATGCAGCAGTGAAAAAACAACAACGTGCCTGCCCTCCTTGAGTTTCTATTTTTGCAGGGGAGAAGTGTATAAGATACTACTGCATTAATAAAAAAAACTTGGAAGGCATGCAAAATGTATGCATAACATTATTTTTAAAGGTTGAAGAATTCAAGGACTGAAATACTGACTCTGATAGCTTTGACTTGGACTCCAGGGCTTTCCTTACTCTCTATTTTAGCAATAGTTTGAAGAGTAGAAAATGGGAATCAGCTGGTTGTTTTATCAAGCCAGTTTCCCCCTCAAATTGGATATTTATTCCTCATTGAATTAGGAGAATGGCTTAGTGTAATGTAGATGCCGCTCAAGTGAACTAGTCAGCACAGAACAGTCCTCATATCCCTGCTATTATATCATACAACCCAATGCCAACAACACGAGTTCTAAAATTACTATTGATAGTTCCAGTCTAAAATTCAAAACACAAGGACTTGAAAACAAATTTGGAGAGAAGCAAAATGAGATAGGCTCCTTTCCCTACTCATTCATTGAGTCTCTTTCTTGTTCTTGTTTATTTTTTCCCCCTATATTGGCTGCTTCAGATACCAGAGGAGCTACAACTACCAAGAAGTGAGCCGCACCTTATGTCCCTCAGAAGCAACCAACGAGACGGGCCCCTTGGAGCAACTGATATTTGTAGATGTAGCATCCATGGCACCCCTGGGTGCCCAGTACAAACTGCTAGTTACCAAGCTCAAGCACTTCCAGCTCCGGTAAGTGGGACTTTCTCTGTTTACGTGTCTGTGCTTCCTGTGCTTGTGGATGCTCAATTCATCTTCCATCCTTACAGACTGGGACTCTCGAAGGAAATTACCCACTTAGCGTAGGATTTCAGCACTTGCTGAACTCTCCTTCCCATAACTGAGCAGCAGGGCCTTAATCTATACAAAAGAGTGGGAGTGCAGAAGGTGAGAGTGGTTGACCTCATAGGTGAATCTGTTTTCAGGGATCAGTGTGAGGGTCCTGTCCAACCTGAAGCCCAGGCAAGAATGACTGGTGACTAAATACTTTTGTATTCCCAACCGGTGCCACAGTCCTGAAGGAAGTTTTGTTTTAGTTCTAGGGAAGACATTAAGCTACTTTTCTTGTCCCTATTATTACTCCTGCTTTCTCCTTCCAGGTTAGTAACGTAGGTAGGAATGCCGCTTTGTCCTTTCTCGGTGTGACTAATATTGTTTTCCCCCCGTTTTTTAAAAAACTAAAATAAACAGGCAAGCTCATCGAAAAAATAAGCATGAGACTTGCATACGTCACTAAAGAAGCTACCCAAATAGTAAAACAAACAAACAAACAAACAAAAACACCACCTCATTAGCTATAAGAAATGTAAATTAAAACCACAATGGGATTCCATTACAACTACCAAATTGCTATAATTTGAAAGGCCTACATTCCACTCCTTTGATCTATACCCAACTCCTAGATATCTAATTGTGGTATTCATTCAGTGGGATACTACACAAAAATAAAAATGAACAAACTATTGCTACACCCAACAACACGGATGCATCTCACAATGTTGAGAAAAAGAAGCCAGGCCAGGCGCGGTGGCTCACGCCTGTAATCCCAGCACCCTGGGAGGCTGAGGCAGGTGGATCACCTGGGGTCAGGAGAGCGAGACCAGCCCGACCAACATGGTGAAACCCCGTCTGTACTAAAAATACAAAAAAAAAATTAGCTGGGCAGGGTGGCAGGTGCCTGTAGTCCCAGCTAATCCAGAGGCTGAGGCAGGAGAATGCTTGAGCCCAGGAGGGGGAGGTTGCAGTGAGCCAAGATCATGCCATGCACTCCAGCCTGGGTGACAGAGTGAGACTCAAAAAAAAAAAAAAGCCAGACAAAAGGAATGTATGCTATTTTATTCCATTTATATAAAATTTACAGGTAGGCAAAACTATTCTGTGATGTTAGAAGTCAGAATAGTGGTGCCTTTGGGGAGGATAGAAGTGCATGGCTATGTTTGATGATAATTTATTCAAATATATACTTATAACTGCACACTTTTCTATAATACATGTTTGTTATATTTCAATTAAAAAGTTAATTTTAAAAAAATCAGAATATTTCAAAATCGCACATGTCACTGTTTTGCAGCTTATTTTTCTGATCAGAATGTTTGGCTCTACAGTAAAGTTCTCCTTAAATTTAAGGCCGTTTATAAAGACATCTGTAGCCAGTAGAGTTGCTAATAGGACTCAAATATTTATCTTGGTCTTCTCTACACTCTTTGACATAGTGTTATACCCATACAGAAACATGGACAGATAAATGAATGAATGGTCAGAAGAATGGAGAAGTAGTCACAGCATTTTTTTTCAAGTCCCTCCATTAATTCTGGTGTTGAAAAAGGTGACATGATAATTTTAAGAGCAAAGAACACTCTATCCTCCACCAGAACAAGGAGAAAAAGACTCTCTGATGAATAAGATCCACTGAGAGCGATTAAGTCAGAGGCCCTAGGGGAGAGTTGGGCACTGGTCAATTGTTTGAAGTTCCCCAGGTGTTTCTAATGTGCAGCCAGAGTTGAGAACCACTACCCTAAAGCAATTTCTAAATATGGTGCTTCAGTTTAATTTAATATATATATTTTGAGTCCGAGTCTTTCTCTGTCACCAGGATGGAGTGCAATGGCACGATCTCAGCTCACTGCAACCTCCATCTCCTGGGTTCAAGCGATTCTTGTGCCTCAGCCTCCCAAGTAGCTGGGATTACAGGTGTGTGCCACGCTCCCGGCTAATTTTTGTATTTTTAGTAGAGACGGGATTTGACCATGTTGCCCAGGCTGGTCTCGAATCCCTGGGACTCAAGCGATCCACCTGCCTCAGCCTCCCAAAATCCTGGTATTACAGGCATGAGCAACCATGCTTGGCCTAATTTAGTAATTTGAAAATCTACTTGTGATATTTAACCATATGGGAATACACATTTGATGGGAGTGATAACATGTTACAGTACTTGCATAGAGTGCAGTTTGAACTGCAGAGAAGCCTTGCTTTTATCAACTGATCTCTGCCTTTAATCAATCAATCAAGTGTCACCTGGTAGCAGTGGCAGTGTCACTTGGTGGTAGCATATTTGAATTGTAGGAATGGTCTTCTGTAAGGTTAATTAGAACCTTTTGAGAACTGAATTCTGTGAAAATGAAGTCATAAGGTCACAACTGTAGCGAGTGTTAATGAATTATATGCATGCTGATGAAATTGCAAATCTATTCCCTCATGTTGTTTTCTGTTTTTACCTCATAATATGACTTAGCCTCAGCAACCAGACTTTAAAAGCATTTCAAAATCACACATTTACACACCAGCCTGGCTGGTGACCTGGAAATCCAAAGGATGATGGTAGTGGGGAAATGCTGAGGATTGTGATGAGAACTGGGCTCAGGAATTGAGAGAAAACACTGAAAAAGTAATTCGAAATCTCTAAGATCGAAGTTTCTATTGTACGTTTTTGAATGGCAGACTATAATGTACATAGAACACCTCTTGGGAATTTTTTTCCCCTAGAATCATACATTTTAAGAACTGAAGGACCTTTGAGAATCTAATCCACCCACCTCATTCTAACAGATGAGCAAACTGCTGCCCAGAGAAGTTAAGTGACTTGTTCAAATTCACACAGCTAGGAAAGGGCAAAATTAAGGCTAAATTGTACTTCTGACTCTCGGTCCTGCACTCTTCTCACTATGACAAGCTATTTCTACTTTCTATTTAAAACTCTCCTCCCAGTGGTTTGTGTTTCTCTAAATACGTTTCTCAATTCCTTGAAACATTTACTTAAATCCAGCTGTACTAGCAGAGCACAGTGGCTCCCGCCTGTAATCCCAGCTACTCAGGAGGCTGAGGCAGGAGGATGACTTAAGTCCAGGAGTTAAGACTAGCCTAGGCAACATAGTCTCTAAAAAAACAAAAACCAAAAAAATTGGCCAGACATGATGGTGTGCACTTGTAGATCCAGTTACTCAGGAAGCTGAGGCAAGAGGACTGATTGAGCCCAGGAGTTTGAGGCTGTTTTTAGCCAGGATCGTGCCACTGCACTCTAGGCTGAGCAACAAAACGAGACCCCATCTCTACAAAATTCCTTTAAAATTAAAACAACTCTGCTCTAAAGCATTACTCCCTGCCATCTACCTATCCTCTGCACACACACACACAACTGTGCCACTACTCTTTTTCTACACTCCAGTGCCTAGGCGTTTAGTGTTGCTAGCGTGTGAAATTGCAGGCAGGCAACAGTAGATGCCACAGAAACAGGCACGCATGTGATCATGGGGTAGGAGGATCTTAGGAAGGGGCATTAGGAAATTTAAACAGGCTGGGCGCAGTGGCTCACGTCTGTAATACCAGCACTTTGGGAGACCAAGGCGGGCACATCACCTGAGGTCAGGAGTTCAAGACAAACCTGGCCAACATGGTGAAACTCCATCTCTACTAAAAAAAAAAAATCGCCGGGCGTGGTGGCACACGCCTGTAATCCCAGCTATCTGGGGGGCTGAGGCAGAAGAATCGCTTGAATCGGGGAGGTGAAGGTTGCAGTGAGCCCAGATATCACACCACTGCACTCCAGCCTGGGCCATAGAGAAAGACTCTGTCTCACACACACACACACACACACACAAATTAAACAGTTGTCTATATTGTGTATAGAGAATGGATTTGAAGAGGACAAAACAGGATGCAGAGAAGTTAGAAGGCTGATGCAGTGGTCAAAATAAATAATGAGGAGGTGAATTGAAATATTAGGGGAGGCGAAATTACTGAAATTTGATTAGATATGAGGGAAAAAGAAAAGAGGGAGTCATTAATGTCAATGTGGCTTGTAGATGGTGGGGCCACTAAGAGAAAATGAGAATTTTGATAAGAAAAAGAATAGATGATAGCTTCACTTTGGGACAGGTTGAGTTTGAAGTACAGATATCTGGCAAAGTGTTGGATGTATACTAATATGACACTTAGGGGAGAGCTCTGAGTTACAGTTAGGCAGACTAGTGCAGTCTTCAGGAACACATCAAGAAGCCTGGTCCACATGATGCCTGGGCAAGACAGGGTTACAGGAGATAGGGCTGGAGAAACAGGCAGTGCCCAACTTTGATCTTTAAGATGTTGGATGCTAGACTATGGAGAAGAACTTCATCTTTCAGGTTATGGGAGCCATTAAAGGATTGTGAGCAACAGGATAGCATTCAGAGATCTGATTTCTAGAGATGACTTGAGTGGCAGTGTGGAAGAGGAATTACAGAGAGGAAAGATGAGGGACAAATAGACAAAAGTTATTTGAATGGGGGAGAATAAAAAATGATTAGAACTTGAATGTGTACAGCAGCAACAAGGTTGTAAGGGAGAAAACAAGTCAAATAGTACACATGGAGATAATTCATAATTCAGCAAATACATGTGGCAGAATCAAATGTATAGTCCTCTATGAACACTTGCAGCCTTCAGCCCTCCCCTAGCCTTCTAAGTAGGGATCTTGAGTCTGTTTTAAGAGGAGAGAGTGTGTGAGTGAGATAGCTCAGCTACCATGCTGTGAAAAGTAATAGATTTTTTGAAGAAATGGGTGCATAAGAGAATTTTAGACCATTTTGCTATGTATCATACTACATAATCACCTTTTGGTATTTTGGAGGAGACTACAATAAAGATTAACATTCCTTTCTTTTTTCTCTCTCTCTCTCTTAATGATGCTGCACTGGGCAAACAAGGTGCTTCAGGTGGAGGCAGGTTACTTTTACACTAATAGAATCAGTAGGACCTGGTGATCAATCAAATGTGGAAAGTGATAGAAAGAGGGTAGTCCAAGATGACTCCTGGGGTGATGTCAGAAGTCTGGTGAGGTCTACTGACAAAGGGACATAGTAGGTCAGGATCAGGGAAGTGACAGCACATTCCCTCTCATCATGTTGAATTTGAGGTACTCAAGGAATGATCAAGTGCAGAAGCCCAGCAGGGGATCACTATTCTGTGACTGGAGCTCAGGAGATGGCCCTGGGCTGGACACAGGGACTTGAGATTCACCGGCGTTATTGTGGTATTTACAGCAGCTGGATACACATTTTAAAATGAGTTGATCAAGAACAAGGCTGTGGGTAACATTCTCATTTAAGGGATGGTCTGAGAAACTAAAGCTATCATAAGGGGCTGAGTAGACACAGCCAGAGGTGTGGGAGAAATCACAGGGGGTTAAGTCACTGGATTTAGTAATTAGATAGTGCTATGGTCTCAATGTTTGCGTTCCCCAAAATTCACATTGAAATCTCCAGTGATGGTACTAGGAGTTGGGGCCTTTGGGAGGTGATTAGGTTGTGAGAGTGGAGCCCTTGTGAATGGGATTAATACTTTTATGAAAGAGCCCCCCAAAAGGCCCTTTGTCTTTTATACCACATGAGGATGCAGTGAGAAGGCATCATCTATGAGGAAGCAGGCTCTCATCAGACACCTTGCTGTTGAACATCCTAGCCTGTAAAACTGTAAGAAATAATAGATTTCCATTCTTTACAAGTCACCGAATTGATGATATTTTTGTTACAGCTGCCTGAATAGACTAGGGCAGGAGCTGACTGTTACCCTTAGCAGAGGCAATTTCAAGGGAGTGGTGGAAAAAGAATCCTGATAGCAGTGGGTGGAGGAAAGAATGAAAGAGAGATAAACATGGAATACTCCTAAAAGCAGCTGGTTTGTGAAGAGAGGAAGGATATAAGATGACATTAAAGGATGGAGATCCAGGGAAAAGGGAGGCATTTGGGTTGGGTGTTTGTTATTTATTTTGAAAATGGTTGAGACTAGAATATATTTATAAACAAAGAGGTAGAAGGGCAGATTAAATTCATAGGAGAGTTGGATATTTGTAGAAGCAAAGTCTCAGAGTATGGTAGAAAGAATGGGAATTTAGTACATGAGTGTGGAGTTTATACTTAGACCAGAGGAATGAAGGGCGGACGGTTCCCAATGACAAGAAGGTGGTTGGGAAAGCTACAGTCCTGAAGGGAGTTCATGGCAGATGGCAGAAGGAGATAACAGGAAATGACATTCTGAAGCTCATAGTTCAGGTGAATAATAGGATACCATGTCCTTCAACAAACAAAGGAGGGGCTTTGAATGTCCACTGTGCTCTGTGCTAGGGGCTTGTTAATCAAGATGTGTAAGATGCTGTGACTCTCACAGTCCTCTCTGGTACTCACCTCAAAAACTACTGAGAGTTTGTCCTGCCTCTCTTTCTATATAGTCTTTTGTCCCATCTCTTTTCTTTTTCTTCTACTTGGTTACTCTCCTGTCTATATTTCTTCTCCCTCTCTCTACGCCCCCCACCATGGGCCCATCTCTACCTCTTCTCCTGACTCCCCTATCTGCACCTCTGTCTCTCAAGTCCATGGATTTTTTTTTCCCTTCTCCCCTTTCTTTTTTTTTTTTTTTTTTTTTTTTGAGACGGAGTCTTGCTCTGTCACCCAGGCTTGGAGTGCTGTGGCGGGATCTCAGCTCACTATAAGCTCCGCCTCCCGGGTTTACCCCATTCTCTTGCCTCAGCCTCCAGAGTAGCTGGGACTACAGGCGCCCACCACCTCGCCCGGCTAGATTTTTGTATTTTTTAGTAGAGACGGGGTTTCACTGTATTAGCCAGGATGGTCTCGATCTCCTGACCTCGTGATCCACCCGTCTTGGCCTCCCAAAGTGCTGGGATTACAGGCTTGAGCCACCGCGCCCAGCCTTCCCCTTTCTTGAAATAGCCAACACAAGGAAACAAAATTGTTTTTTAGCCTCTTATGTTTAACAAATAAATGTAACATAAACATGTTAAAATGTATTTAATCTTTAAAACAAATCAGTTGAAATTGTTATACTTCTTTCTCTAAAACTAACAATCCATGAGCTTCAGTTAGCTTTGTTCTGTTGTCAATGACCTGTAATAAAATAAACCTTCCCCACCTCTGTTAGGGTTCATGTGGAAGGAAGCAGAATATTTCACCTGCAACAGATACAATGTTTATTTTGCATATACTGCTGACTCCATGAGAAAGAGCAGACATAAATGATAGTCTTAAACACAGTAACATGTTTTACAAGCTTGCATGCATTGTACTAGCAAATAAAACATAAAGAAGAAGAAACAAAACAGAAAGTGAATATCGAATCTTCATCCATTTCATATTATGACTGAAACTGAAATGATGGGGAAAATTAAAATGGCCAAAAATACGGGTTGCTTCTGCAAATTTCAGGCTATCATGAAGAACCCATGGACTTGAAAGATGACGGTGCAGATAAGAGAGTCAGGAGAAGTCATGTTGCCAGCCAAGAAAATCGTGTCCTCTTTGTTCTCTGATCTGGCAACAAAGAGAGTTGAAGGACTCATGTTGCCCCGGTAACAGCCGGAGACACTCCCAGACTACTGAAAGGACTCTCCCCAGCCCACACACAGTATCACAGGTCCAAACTCTGGCCAAGGACTCTCTGGCCAAAGACTTTCTGGAGTAGAAACATAACTGGGTTTGACACTCACTTTGGCTTCTTTAGGTGACTTACGGACAGAAGTTTTCAGTTCTGCTTCAGAAGAAACAATCCTCAATATTGATTAAGATTTCTGTTGCAAGTAGATATATAAAAATTACATCTATTGTTGTGAGCTAAATTCCGAGCCCGGCCTAATGACAGCCTAAGTTGTGGTCACTACCTTTATAAATAGTGCTCAAATTTTATGACTTCTAAATAACACTTCTAATTATACACCTCTTGCTTAAATGTCTTGAAATGCCCTTTCTAAAGAAATCATTAATTTTAAAACAGGCATTTAATTTTTATGAAAGGAAAATTAGAGTGGAAAGAAAAAAATCTTCAGAGAGCCCCAGGGGATGAAGCTAATGAGAAATCCCAGAAGTTCAAGTTCAGATGCCCAGAAATGCAGGGCACATTGGAGGGGCAGGGGCATGCACCCCCAGGTGTGGCGTTTCAGCAGCCTGGGGGTCTGAGACTGCTGTGGACCTGTGTGCATGATCTTCATGGCTAACGATGAGGCAAGAGCCAGAAAGGCAAAAGCCCAAAGTAGTCCTTATAAAACTATAGAGAAGACCACATTTGTCTTTGTGACAAACACTTGAACTGTTTCATAGATGCTCATGGCAGACAGCCCTCTATGCTACCAATTTATGCTTCCTATCTCTTCACACTCTCCTTTCTTCAGTGCCTAGATCATTGCTGTCTTACATGGAACAGTGAAAGTATCTAATAATGTAATTCACAGTAAATTACTAATTGAAGAGAAAAAAACTTCATTATATTCTTTTGGTGGTATTTATATTTTAAAGAAGGGTCTTGGAAGGCAATGCCTAACCCAAAGGAAACTAAATCTTGGAGAATTTCAGCCAGTGTGGCAGCAATTGGGGATAATAAGGGCATGTTTCTGTCCCTAGCCACCATCCCATGTGGTTATCTATTCACCGTGTTTGGTAAAAAGTGATCCATTTTGCCATGGGTCCATCAAAATTATTTCAAAATAGTATCTACAATATCCTAAAGGACCTTGAACCTGGATTTCCTCTCTCCTTCAGCCCACTTCTGTTACCCAAACCCTGTGCTTGACTATAAAATCAAGCACAAGACAGTCCCAAGGCAAAAGTGGCTACAAAAGTAAACAAACTACCTTATATAGATATGGCTTCATGGATATTTAAAGACATAAAAACAATAATTCCCTTCCCCAGTCTGGTCATTCTTGAGCGTTGAAACCACCAAGTCCCCATGAAGTCTACTTCGTCAGTTTCATGGGAGGAGAACTCCCCTTACCAAAGGTGAAGCTCTCCTTGAGTCTACTTTAATATGGCTTTCTTTTAAATAAATAATTTTTGCTCACTAACTTATGCTTTTCTCTCACTTTTCCCCTTTCCCTTCTGCCACTTACGTTTCTCAGGACAAATGTTGCCTTTCACTTTACTGCCAGCCCCTCTCAACCTCAGGTAAGTGAATGGGTTCCAAGAGTTATCAACATCCTACCCATTGGTGTTGCCTTCCTGTTAGTGAAACCATGTTACCACGGTAGAGTTAGCGTGTGGGGTTGCCCTTGACCTTTCCAAACTTGAAGTATATTTGTATTCCACTTTATTCCTTGTGTTACAGGAATTTTGGACACAATATTTAATCATATCACCTTAATAGATATAAAATGGGCAGCATGCTATTTGTTTTCAGGTGTTCCTTGGTTCAACCTTCATTGAGCAAATTGTGTGCCCACTATACACCAAGAACTTTGTTAGACTGCACCTGGTGCTGGAGACACAAAGATGAAGAACAGAGAGACACAACTTCTGCCATTATGAACCCGATAGCTGGGAAGTGGTAGTGGGGATTGGGAGTAAAAGGCTGACACCAAACAGATACAGAAACAATTAATTAACCTGGAAATACAATGAAAATAAGACAGATTTTAATGTTTATAATGTTATAAGTGTAATAAATTTGTTTCTCCTCTCATAAAGAAAGAGCCAGAATGTTGACAAAAAATATTAGGAGAATTAGATATTTTTGTTGTGCTCTGCAATTAAACCATAACCACAAATAGAATAAATACATGAAAACTTGGATTAAGTCAGGCTGTTTTTCTCGTGTCGTTTCTAGTTACCTTCCTTTTTTTCATAAACTTCTGAAGACAAAACTCTATATAATAGCATGTTTGAAACAAGTTTATTTGTTGTATGTTTTCTTTAGTCTGTAATATAGCTTTGGTCAT
The DNA here is from genome assembly GCF_000951035.1 of Colobus angolensis palliatus. NCBI lineage: Eukaryota > Metazoa > Chordata > Mammalia > Primates > Cercopithecidae > Colobus > Colobus angolensis. The sequence continues at coordinate 542,108 of NW_012115044.1, forward strand.
AAATAGCTACTTAGGTTTTGCTTTGGAGTAGTAAAACTGGAATTAACATGGACTTGTAAATATACTACAATCACTGGTGTGCTGGTAAATAGTTAACAATTGGTTTTCAGAGAGAAAGCCCTGATTTGTAGTGTTTGCCCATTTCTGTGGTGTAAATACCTCCACTATGGCTGATTTTAAGCTCCCATTGTGATGTCACTGGAAAGTGACTAACGCACAATCGGCTCTCCCAAGCCTGAATGAACCAACTCCCACACATCTTTTAAACTTCCTGTCTGTGAAAGTCTCTGCAATGCATATATACTGCCACCCAGTGGCAGGAGAGGGCCAAAGGCCCTTAATATACCACCCTCAACACTTATTGACTATTTAATTTCAAGAAATATTTTACAAGCACTAATTACTAGGTGCAAAGAGAGAAACCTAAAAAAAAAGGGGGGGGGAATAACTTTCATTCTAACTACAGGAATAGTATAGTCTAACAGTCCTGTACAGAGCTATAATAAATATGATATACTGACCAGGTGTGGTGGCTTGCACCTATAATCCCAACACTTTGAGAGGCTGAGGCAGGAGTATCACTTGAGGCCAGGAGTTCAAGACCAGCCTGGGCAACATAGCAAGACCCTGTCTTTACAAAAACTTTAAAAATAAAAAATTAGCTGGGCATGGAATCTTGCACGTGTAGCTTTGACTATGCAGGAGGCTGAGGCAGAAAGATCACTTGAGCCCAGGAGATCAAGACTTCAGTGATACATGATTGTGCCACTGCACCCTAGCCTAGGTGACAGTGTGAGACCCTATCTCTGAAAAAAAATTTAAATAATTTGCCTCTAAACCCCAAACTGGACTAAAATATACTTAGAACAAACTAATAAAACAGGCCAGGCGCAGTGGCTCATGCCTGTAATCCTAGCTCTTTGGGAGGCCGAGGTGGGCGGATCATGAGGTCAGGAGATCGAGACCATCCTGGCTAACACAATGAAGCCCTGTCTCTACTGAAAATACAAAAAATTAGCAA
>NW_012115044.1:545093-573096 GCF_000951035.1 Colobus angolensis palliatus
CTCTCCTCCACCTCGGGCTCAGCTAGCAAGACTCTGAGTATGCTCCTTGCTGTGGCACCACATTGGCTTTTAGATGCTTGCTGGTCTTCTTTGGACTTTCCAAACCTGGTGACTGGCCACCCTTAGAGCTTCCTAGGTAAGCTCTGTTTTCTCCCAGACTCGAACAACAAGACAAAGACGACACCAAGGGCACTTGCGTAGCCAGCAAGTTCCGAGCATTATAGGCTGAGCGCAGGAACGTGCACCGGTAGCCTGAGTTACTCGGGAGGCTGAGGTGGGAAAATAGCTTGAACCCAGAGAGTTGGAGGCTGCAGCGAGCTGTGATCATGATTGTGCCGCTGCACTCCAGCCTGGGCAACAGGGTGGGACCCCCATCTCAAAAAATAAAACAAAAAATGAAACAAAAAAACAATCATTATAACACTCTATTGCTGGTTTTATGTCCTCTACAGATGGATAATACATGACAATGACAGCACAAGGAAAAGCGTGAAGAAGACTATATTAGAGCAAAGTTGTAACATTTTACCTGAATGAAGTCAGTATTAACCTGAGGCAGATTGTGCTGAGTTCAGATGTATCTAGTAATTCCTAGAGCAACCAATGAAAAAATAACTAAAAATCAAAACACTGGAAAAAAATCAAAAAAGGAACTAAAGTGGCACACAAAAAATGTTTGTTTAACATGAAAGAAGGTGATAAAACAGATACAGAAGACTATTAAATGAGTTAATATCTGTAAAGCTCTCGGAACAATGCTGGCTACACCAAGTACCCTTGGTGTCATCTTTGTTTTGCTGTTATTTAACTCTGGGAGAAAACAGAGTTTACCCAGGTTTGGAAAGTCCAAAGAAGACCAGCAAGCATCTAAAAACCAGTGTGATGCCACAAGCAGGGAGCAGCACTCTGACAACCTCAGAATTCTTAAGAAAATGCAACAGTTGACCGGGCACGGTGGCTCATGCCTGTAATCCCAGCACTTTGGGAGGCTGAGGCGGGTGGATCACGAGGTCAGGAGATCAAGACCATCCTGGCTAACACAATGAAGCCCTGTCTCTACTGAAAATACAAAAAATTAGCAAGGCATCGCAGCAGGTGCCTGTAGTCCCAGCTACTCAGGAGGCTGAGGCAGGAGAATGGCGTGAACCCGGCAGGTAGAACTTGCAGTGAGCCGAGATTGCTCCAGCCTGAACACCAGAGCGAGTCTCTGTCTCAAAAAAAAAACCTGATAAAACAAAACAAGTTCCTTGATATCGATGAAAGTCTTACTTTACTCTTAACTAGTCTCATTTTCACCTATATTTTGCATCCTCTTTGACTACAGGAGATACTTTCTTTTTCTCTAAACTCACCCAAATGATTGCACATTCTCAGATAACTTGTGTCAATCACTGTCTGCCTCTATTCCAGGAGTTAGAAGCAGGTTGCAGAAACTCGGGAGGTAGCCAGGACCCAGACAGTGATTTTTCAGCCTAAATTCCAGCCATCACTTTGGGTATTTGTCATTCGATTCTTTCTGGTAAAGGTGGATTGTCAGGCAGGGGTCAAAAACATTTATTTGGGGTTTAAGGTAATTTACAGATAAAGTTGTTAATACTTTCAGTGGGTGTTTACTGCTTGCACAAAACCAATTACTGTCATATATGGGAACATATATGAGGCTCATTATTGCCAACAGTAATCATAGTAATGCTCTTGAGTTACAAAGTATGAATTTCCTGGGAAACAAGAACACTCTTGGGAATTCCAGACTCCTCATCTGTTAAAGAGCCCTGTATTATGTGTATTTGAGTCAAGCTCCAAATTTAAGTGGGTTCTTGGGGATATTGCCATCCGTTATAAGGTGTGGATAGACTTCCAACTGCATCATTAATGACACTCCTTAATTCTGAGATAATTTTTCCCCATCAGAAAGCTCTGGGTTATTGAAAAGGATTCCATTTTTATTGTCCTAGTACTCAAAATAGGGTTAGCAAAAAAAGATGTTGAAATACAAAGTTAAGTTTTAGCTTGTTTTGCCTCTCTGTACATGATAGATTTATTAGCATCTTATTTGGGAGCTGTTTTGGTTGCTTTTCTCAAAATCTTAATCACAGGCTTAATATAGCTTCTCAACCAGTTATCATAGTTTGTAATTATTTGGCAGAATTCCCCTTTCTTCATCATTAGGAACAAGTTTACAACTTAGAGTTAATACATTTTTCCAGTGGACTCGTAATCTACATGGGTAAATAGTACAACTTCTTTCAGTTAAAAATGTTTCCTAATTCTGGTGTTATTGGAAAAATACTTTTAAAAGATACCTCAACCTGCCCAAAATTGTGAACATATTTCTGGGGACTCTACATGGGACTTGATCTTTGAATCTCTGTTTGTTCTCAGGATATCCCAGCCAGCAACAAGTTTCCTGATCAAAAGGACAAGGGGGATGATGAGTCTAGTGCAAATTCTTGCCTATGGGAAGGTGGTTAAAATTATTGAAAAACAGGCTTATCTGCTTGTCAATATGGAGTTTTTACATGTCACACTGACCACACAGAAGTGAATCTTATCACATGTTATATCTCACTTATCCTTAATTCAAAGGGGGCAGGATGCTTCTTAAACAGGAAACAAAATAAATGACTATTTCTTTTACCCTAGAAAAAGAAATAGCAACATTGCATAAAATGATGTCTATTTTGTCTTATTTACTGCTATATTCTTAATGCCTGGCACACAGCCCTGCACAGATTTAGTTGCTCAATATGTATGAGGTGAAGAGCTAACTCAACTCATTAATGGAGATTCACTGAGATTTACATATGAATTTTGTGCCTAATAGAGGAAACAATCCCATTCATGTAAATATAAATCATGTCTTTCTTTTTCTTATTCTCAGTATTTTCTATACAAGTTTCCCAAAGACGTGGACTCAGTTGTCATTAAAGTGGTGTCTGAAATGGCTTATCCATGTTCTGTTGTCTCAGTCCAGAATATCATGGTGAGTGCTGGTAACTTGCCAACCTTCTATTATAGAGCATTATATTATTCCAGAAGAAATGAAAGAGAAGGGTGGGAAGCATGCCATCCTCTTACTGGGTATCTCCCTTCCAAAACTACTAAACAATACGAACAGTATCTGAGTACGGGTGGGCAGACTGTATTTGCAGACACTAATTTGAAGAGGTAAAGAATAGTTAAGTCTTCACCAAAATCAACAAAGCAAAGAAGGAAAGGAGGGAGGAAGCAGGGAAGGACTGTAACAAAGAACCAGGAAGACCAAGTTGTGGGCTCCACGAGAAAACTAAAATCGAACCCTACCATTTGTTCTGTTTTTAAATTTTTATAGTAACATTGGGTTCTTTCTGTCTCCTGAGGTGTTAATGAAAATTGAAAAAACTGTTCTACACTTTAAGACAATAGTTTTATAGTTCTCTTCAATATAACGTGTCTTTGACTTTAGAGGATGAGGCCCCAAGTCTTTGGAAGACAATGTCATGACTGTTCAAGGGGGGAAACTTTACCTAGTTTCTGGTTAATAAGGATCCCCTGCTCTGTGATCCAAGCAGAAAGATGCTGACAGGACCTATGTGTGGCATGACATTGCATGACATTATGTATGCTTTCCTTTTTATTCCTCATGCATGCTGCAGTGCCCGGTGTATGATCTTGACCACGATGTGGAATTTAATGGTGTCTATCAGTCCATGACCAAGAAAGCTGCCATCACACTACAGGTGAGACATTGTTTCTGTGGGCATTGTTGCCAATGATAATGCTCGATAGATAGTCAGTGTACTGACTGAGCCAGCATCCTAAAGGGATGGCCATCCATGATGTGCCTAGGATCTCTTTCCTTTCTGATTGGCTTAAAAACTAATATGTCTGGCCAGGCACAGTGGCTCATGCCTGTAATCCCAGCACTTCGGCTGGCCGAGGCAGGAGGATCACCTGAGGTGAGGAGTTCAAGACCAGCCTGGCCAATATGGCGAAATCCAGTCTCTACTAAAAATACAAAAATTAGCTGGGCGTGGTGGTGCACCCCTGTAATCCCAGCTACTCTGGAAGCTGAGGCAGGAGAATCGCTTGAACCCAAGAGGCAGAGGTTGCAGTGAGCCGAGATCACACCACTCCACTCCAGCCTGGGCGACAAGAGTGAAACTCCCGTCTCAAAAAACAAACAAACAAACAAACAAAACAATTTATGTCTATGCCAGAAATTAAAAAAAAAAAAATCATTTTCTCAGTGGGCTGAACAGGACACCAGAAGTTTAGGGATGATTTTTTTTTTTTTTTTTTTTAAAGACAGGGTTGTAGAACTATAATGGACCTTAAAGTTCATCTTGTCAACCACACTTCATTCATGGATGAGGAAATGGGCACATAGAGAAACACACTTAGAGTAACTCAAAGCCAAGATGATGACTGAGTCCTTTGCTTCTCTAACCTAAATTATTTATTCAACTGCTGAGTGTGTCAATTTTAGAAAAGTTATTCATCATTAGATTCTAAAATAAAAACTTAACATGTAAGCATTAGTTATTAAACATAGGCTATACACATATTATTTGTATGGTGCTTATTAAAGTTCTAAGCACTCAAATAGGAATAAAATTGATTGAAATCAGAAATGTATATCTATTTACCTTAATTTCTTGGCTATAACAATTATCTCAGAGTGGATAATCTGGAGTAGACCACAGGCATGTGAAAGTCCTTTCCAAGGAGTTAGAGGGCAAGGGTGAACTTTATTTTTCTTCTCTCTCCTCTTTCTTTCTGCCCCCACCCCCAGGGACTTTCTCCCTTCTAGCTCTTTCTTACCGCCTATCATAAGGTTGTTATGTCTTATGCAGAAGAAGGATTTTCCAGGCGAGCAGTTCTTCGTGGTATTTGTGATAAAGCCTGAAGATTATGCCTGTGGAGGATCTTTCTTCATCCAGGGTAAGAGCTAGTGAGGAACACTTGGCTACTTAGAAAAATCTGAAGGAAGGGAGTGAAAGGGAAGCTGAAACCTCCCTCTACTTCCCACTAAGCAAGGATTGGTTCCATCAGTATGACTGGGAAAGGCATCTGAGAGATACTTGAGAAAAAAACAAAAGATAGAAAGTAACAGATCTAAAGGTATTATTGATACTACAAAATGTCATTTAGTGCATTTCATCTTTTTGAAGCATTCTATTCCCTCAGACCATGGAAGATAAATTCACTCTGTTGGCCCTTTACTCAACAAATATTTGCTACCACGAAGTAATGATCTTACATAGCAATCAAAGTACATTTCCTAAGATGGGTTGGTAGCCAGTAGCCGTGTAGCTACTTACGTTTATCAGTAGTCATCATTTCCACAATGATGGACAAGAAAAATTCAGCATTCTCCATCTCAGTTGCCAAAAATTTTACCTTGAAAAATAGTAAGAAAGCCAACTGCAACAACTTATCCCAATAATAAGGAGTATGGGAGCTCTTAGACATAGTACAGACAGTTATGGTTAACTACCCAGTAGCTACCTTAAGGGCAGAATAGGCTGATGACTGAAAACGTAGACCACTAGCCAGTGATTAACCACATGTGACCAACACAAAGTGTGTTTACTGTTGATTGTAACATCGTTTCCTTGGTATGAATGTTTAGGTGAAATTTCTCCTAGTATGTTCTTTAACCTCTTAATTACATGGCTCCAAAATTTTGCCAATGTCAACTATTCCTTGGCAGATACTGGTAGTAGAAGGGAGAAAGAACTACAAGCCCTTTCATGACTATACAAGACAGAAAAAATTGTACTGGCTAGAAATATACAAACCAAAGGAAGAGGTAGCTTCTGTTTTCACAGCTGTTTTCTTCACATGTTTGTGGATATTAGGGGAAGGGTCCACCCCTCTTCATTGGAGAAGGGAGGCTGCAATCTTATTTGCATCTGTTAGTGATACCAAAATGCACACAAGCAAAGGTCAAATTGAGAGTCTAATGCTAGCCTCCTTAACCAAAAGGGATTTCAGATGGTTTGAAGGTTGGGGGTTAGATATTCCTCCAATTCTTGCTAAAATAAGATTCAGCAATCAGAGTTAATTCTGGACATTTTTTGAACAATTGTTCAGACAAGAGACCCAAAAAATCATTATCTGATTCATTGTGCTTCGTTCTTTTTTTATTTTTTTTTAAACCAGAAAAGGAAAACCAGACCTGGAATCTACAGCGAAAAAAGAACCTCGAAGTGACCATTGTTCCTTCCATTAAAGGTCAGTGTTGGCTCCAGAATGCATCGGAGAAATTCCTGTGTCGGAAAATCAGTCATATCATTTGATATTACTGTCATCCTTCCGAGAGAATTATCATAAGAAAAGTAAAGTATGTTTACCTTAGAAATAGAAAAGGGAATCAGAACATTTTGTTACATCCCTCCTAAAAACAAAGGGACCTCAATCGTGAAGTTGTAGACAGGCAGTCCCTTCCCAGCTTCTACTGGGAAGTCATCACTGTGAAAGGTAGGTAGCTACTGTGGATAATGTCTGGGGACCTCCAGTAGCCGTTTTGCTATGAATAAAAATTTCTTAGGACTTAAGAATCAATATGATGGAGGGTGGCCCTTTAAGCTGTCCTGTCTCAGACAGAGTCTTCTTTTCTGCAGAGGACGATCTGACCCAAGTTGTTTCTCTCCCTTCAGAATCTGTTTATGTGAAATCCAGTCTTTTCAGTGTCTTCATCTTCCTGTCCTTCTACTTGGGATGCCTGCTTGTTGTGTTTGTTCATTATCTGAGGTAGGTCAATCACTTCCAGAAATGTTAATCCCCTGTGCCTGTCTCTGTGTAACACTTGGAGCACAGACTTGACAGCCATATTGACTGGCTTCAAATCTCCCTCAGCCACTAGCGGTGTGACCTTGGATACCTTGTGACCTTGGAGACGTTGCTCAACTCTCTGTGCTTCAGTTTCCTCATCCATAAAATGAGATAATAATTTACCCCACAAAATGTACAACTACAGTGTTTATATCAATAACACACACGTAATAGGTGCTGGTAGAGTGTCAGTTATTTTCCTAGTTAATTAAAACTCAACAAAAAGGCAACATGTATATTTTTTAGACCGGAAAATACTCACTGTAGACGGTCAGTTTTTCCTAACATGTAGATTTAGAAACAGCTTTAAACATTCTATCAAAAAGTAAATGTAATGCCTAAAATAAATTTTGAGGTGCAACAAAAAGCAGGAGTAATGTTCTTTGATACAACATTACCAAGTGTTTTCCTGCTATTGTAGCATCGATTTTCCAGTAAAATGTCCCTTGGGGGGAAAAAGGAGGTAATTGTGCTGTAATTTGACCAAGGAAATTTCCCTTGCCAAGAGTTTGGAGCCCCTAATGACACAGGGCTTTCCTTCCCTCTCTCAGCGGGGTTGAACCTTGAGAATTCTGTTCTTTGTGGCGCTCTCTGTGAAACAGCTACAAAAGAATGGCAGGAGATTTACAATAAACAAATGTTCTTTCTCTTCTTGAACATGTAAAGAAAACAAAGCCAGCATGGAGTTTTGAGACTATTTGCAAAATGAACTCCATCCATGGAAAGATTTCATGGCTACCTCAGTGATACAACTACATATCTTAAGAATATGGGTCTATCTCTGTCTCAAAAAAACTGCCTCGATGACCTGGATGAAACTTTTGAGTTCAGATATTGCCTTCAAAAACAGTAGATGACTGCTGGCCAAATCTGGGACAATTTGAACACCAAAATTATTAAGAATAATGAATTATAGACCATTGGAAAAAATAAAAATGTCTGAGTCCCTGTTGATAAAGGAAGGAAGGGTCTAAACACCTGTGGATACACATTCAGTGATTCAACAAATTTACGAAAACAGCTACCCATTTGGTAAAGGAGCCATTAGCAGATACTGGTAGTAGAAGGGAGAAAGAACTCTTGACTACAGCAAAATGCCAAAAGCTGGCTGGTAAATATAGAGGAGTGCAGAGTTGGAACATCATCATTTTGCAAACATCATGTTAAAGACTAGATTTGCTTAAGAATCATCGATGAATGCCAAATCTAACATGCAGAAATCTGATGAGGATGAAGATGTGTGCATGGCCTTAAAATGTATCCTCACAAATTGCTTAGTAGTTAAAGTGGAAAAAATACTAGATATACAGTAAGAAATCAAGCATATTGACAGGGTGATCAAAATTAATATCACCAAGGAAAAGGTGGACATTGTGTGCCTCCAGATGTGACACTTTGAGAAGGACACAGTGTCACTTTTGCACCATTCCAGAAATGCATATTTGGAATCTAATCATGTGGAAAAATCAGACAATCTCCAACAATAAACATTCTGTTAAAATGGGTCATAAAAGACAAAGAAAATTTATAAAAGTATTCCGGATTGAAGGAGACTAAAGATATGTTACAACTAAAGACAATACCTGATCTCAATCAGGATCTTACATTACACTAGCAGAAAAATATACAATAAAGGATATTATTGAGTCAATTGACAAAACTGGAATACAGATAGTAGATTAGATAAGAATATCACATCAATGTTAAATTTGTGAATTTGATAACTATATTGTGGTTATGTAAGAGAATATATTTTTTGAAATATTTAGGAATAAAAGTTCAGGTCTTGGTTGTATGCAAGTTACTTTCAAATGGTCCAGGAAAAAAAGTGTGTATATATGTGTGTGTGTATCTTGATATGTATATATCATATATATTACATCTTTATGGAGAGAGTGATAATGATCAAAGCAAATGAGGTAATAAGCTAACAATTGGTTGAATCTATTTAAAGGGTATATTGGTATTCTGTGTTCTTATTCTTGCAACTTCTCTATAAATCTGAAATTCTTTTCAAATAAAAGTTAAAAACAAAACCCCCAGGCTACAGGTGAAGATTATACCTGGAAAGTATACATTAGCTGATTAGCAGCTCACTTAATTTATCAAATCAGAGTTACTAATATTTAGCAGGTACTTGCTGTGAGCCAAGCATTGTGCTCTAATTAGCTTCTTCTTGATGTTTGCTTACAAACTCCTTTTAGTGTCAAACTCTTCCATTCATTGAAAGAAAGCAGCGTATGATACATTTGAAAGAAAGCATGGTTCCATTTGCCTTTCATGGCAAGCGCTCTAAGTAGATTATCTCATCTGATGCCCCCCAACAGTGGGTACTATTATTATCACCAAGTGACAGTTAAGGAAATTGAGGCACAGAGGGATTAAGCAATTTTACCAAGAATTCACAGCCAGTAAATGAAGGAGCTAGGATTTGAACTCAGGCAGTCTGGATCCAGAGCCTTAGGCCTGAAGCAGGCTGATCAAAGTGGGTCTAGAGTGATCAAGCCCTATGAGAGATGACAGTGCTGACCAAGAATGCCAGACCAAAAGCCTGGCACCCCAGCAAGGATCTAAGTTGAAAAAGGGTCCAAAATGCTTCCAATTTTGCCTTGGATGAGTTCCAATATCATGGAAAGAAGTTGCTCTGTTATGCCTCTCATAGGAAGACTGTCTCTACTCCTGATGTTTTAGATTTTAGAAAACTGCAGTGTTCCTTTTTAGTTAGCTAGTTAACATACAAACAGACAAGTTAAGCTAATAGCTGGTTATCAATCGCTCTAAAGTTGTTATTTAGCCAACTAAGGCAAGCAGTTTTTCTAAGCTGTGGTATAAGGCTCTATGGAAACTTCTAGCCGCAGATTATTTTGCTACAGTCCAATGCACAGCTTAGATTTCTCCAAATATAGACAAAGTGGAAATAGAAATGCCAAATGTAAGAACTATTTGGCATTCTAAATAGAAGAATACACTGAGGAAAAAAATGCTCTCATAGGAGAACTTTTCCTTCATTAACTAAGCAAAATAACAAAGTTTTCTGTAAAACCATATGAAGCTAGTCATCTCAGGATAATGCCAGTTACTTGGTGAGTCCCTTAAACCCTATTACGAGTACCTATGGGGTTTGTAGTACATGCTATGAGATCAGGATAAAAAGCATTGATCAGAGACATGGCCTCTGCCATCGGGGAGGTAAGAATCCAAAGCATCTTCATACTGTATTAGCCTGAAACTAAACACTATTCCCTTCCCATCCTCCAGCCTCAGTCCATTCAACATGTGTTTATGAAGCCCCCCACGATGAATGTGCAGATCCTGGGCCAAGCACTGCATACTTGTTCTCTTATTTGTTCTTCACAATCACATTGCCAGACATTGAATCCAAACTGCCCAATCCAGAATACTCATCCTTCCCTTTGATTCTTGTATTCGTTATCTATTACTACAATAATGCTACAATTTAGTTATTTATTTATTTATTTTGAGATGGAGTCTCACTCTCTCGCCCAGGCTGGAGTGCAGTGGCATGATCTCGGCTCACTGCAAGCTCCACCTCCTGGGTTCACGCCATTCTCCTGCCTCAGCCTCCCGAGAATGCTACATTAAAAAAAAAAAAATCTATGGCACACAGTAAAACATGTTAAAGCTTGCTCACAAATCTATGGGTCAGCTGGATGGTTCTGCTAATCTGGGCTGGGCTGAGAGATCCCAGGAGGGTGTGATCAGAGAGTGTGGTCCACTGGCGGATCAACTAGGAGCTAGCTCTTCTGGGCTGGCCTCAGCTGCACTTGTCTGTCATCCTGAAGCAGGCTAGCTGGGGCTTATTTGTTTCCAAGAGAGACAGCAGAAGAGTGCAAGCCCTCCTGAAGATGCAGGTTCAGAATTAACACAGTGTTACTTCCCCCTCATTCAATTGGCCAAAATAAGTCATGAGGGTAGTCTAGATTCAAGAAATGAAGAAGTAGACTCTACCTTTTGGTTGAAGGAGCTGGATACAAGGTGAGGTGCAGCCATTTTGCAATCAATCTAGCACAGCCCTCATTTGCTATTTTTTCCTTTATTCACTAGATACCACCTGCCTTATCTTAGCTTTGTAAATCATTTAACTCCTCTAATGAAAAATTTTGTCAGTTCCAAAATCTAGTGCAATCATGGGTAAAGCCTGTTAATACAAACACATAATCAAAACATCATTTTCTGTAAGTACATACAATTGCTTTCCAGTCAGTTGTTAACTAAAATTGTTAAAAAGGAACTTCACCACAGCCTCATTTGCCAGTTATGAGAGTCAGGCCAAATCACAACTTCCCTCCTTTTTTTTTTTTTTTTTTTTTGCTGTAGTCTTTCGCCCTGTCGCCCAGGTTGGAGTGCAGTGGCACGATCTCAGTTCACTGCAACCTCCACCTCCTGGGTTCAAGCAATTCTCCTTTCGCAGTATCCTGAGTAGCTGGGACTACAGGCACGTGCCACCATGCCTGGCTGATTTTTCTATTTTTAGTAGAAACAGGGTTTCACCATATTGGTCAGGCTGCTCTTGAATTCCTGACCTCAGGTGATCCACCCACCTTGGCCTCCCAAAGTGCTGGGATTACAAGCAAGAGCTACTGCACCTGACCAACTTTTCTCCTTAAAGATATGCGTCATTCATTCAACAAATATTTAGTGATCATCTTCTATGTGTCAGCTATATCCTAGAAGTTGGAGATACATTACAGTGAATGAAACAGTATATATCCCTGCTGTGATAGAGCTTACATTTTAGAGGGAAGAAATATACAAGCAAGTAAGCAATTAATAAAGAAAATCATTCCAGGTACTGACGGAAAAAACACAGTGGTATGATAAAGAACGATTGGATTGGAGAAGCTACTTTCGACTAGATTTGGTTGGCAGGGAAGGTCTCTCATAACCAAGACCTGAATGGCAAGAAGGAGCCAGCCATGGAAGGATCTGGGGAGAGAGTGACTCAGGTTGAGAACAAAAGCCAAGGCCCCCTGCCATTCAGGAGTTTGGTGTGTCTAGGAACCAAAGAGCTATGAAGAGAAGTTCTGCAACCAAAATCAGGATATGCAACTTCTAGAGTTCCCATCTGGAAGTAATAAGAGAATGTACCAAAACACAGGCACTTCTGGTCCCCAACTTTCCTCTCACATCCTCCAACCTCGTTTGGAGAGAATAATTCACATTTTAATTTTTGATGGACATTCCCAAATGGTATAGTTTGTTTGTTAATAATGACTTTATTGAGATATAATTCATAGACCATAAAATTCACCCCTTTAAAGTACACAATTTTGTGATTTTTAGTATATTCACAGTTGCATAACCATCTCATGATCTAATTCAGAATGTTTTCATCATTCCAAAAAGAAACTCCAAGTTTAACAAGATTGCATGAGATCAATACACAAAAAAATCATTTGTATTTCTCTACACTAGCAATGAGCAATCCAAAAATAAAATTAAGGAAACAATTTGGTTTACAAAAACACACAAAACAATGAAAGATTGTGGAGTAAATTTAACAAATTCAGTGTAAGACTTGTACAGTGAAAACTGCAAAAACATCATTGCAATAAATTAAAGGAGATTTAAACAAATGAAAAGACATCCCATGTGCATGGACTGGAAGATTTAATATTGTTAAGATAACGCAGCAGATAGAATAATGGTCCCCAGAAGATGTCTATGTCTAATCTCTAGAACCTGTGAATATGTTACCTTACATGGCAAAAATAACTGGTAGATGTGACAAAGTTATGAAGATTATCTTGGATTATCTACGTGGGCCTAATGTAATCACAAGAATTCTTATGAAGGAGACAAAAAGGTCAAAGGCAGAAGAAGGAAATGCGACAAAGGAAGCAGAGGTTGGAATGATATGCTTTGCAGACGGAGGAAGGGGCCATGAGTCAAGAAATGCAGGCTGCCTCTAGAAGCTTGAAAGACAAGAAAATGAATACTCCCCTGGAGCCTCCAGAAGTACAGCCCTGCTGACACCTTTATTTTAGCCATATAAGGCGCATTTTGATATTCTGACTCCCAGAACTGTAAGATAATAAACTTGTATTGTTTTAAACCACTAAGTCTGTGAGTTTGTTACAGCAGCAGTAGGAAACTAATATACTCAACAATACTCCTCAAATTAATCTACAAATTCAACACAATCCCTTGCAAAGTCCCAGCTGGCTTTTTCACAGAAATTGACAAACTGATCCTAAAATTCATATGAAAATGAAAGGGACCCAGAAGCCAAAACAATCCTGAAAAAAAAGAAGAAAGTTGAAGGATTTGCACTTTCTGATATCAAACTTATTACAAAGTTGCAGTCATCAGGATTCTGGTACTGACATAAAGAAAGACATATGGGAGTCTGAGGCAGGAGAATGGGGTGAACCCAGGAGGCAGAGCTTGCAGTGAGCCAAGATCACACCACTGCACTCCAGCCTGGGCGACAGAGCAAGACTCTGGAAATGAAAGACTGTTCTTGCTATGCGGCCCCTGTCGAAAACAATTTGGAAAAAAAGTTAAACACAGAGTGTTCTCACGCTCAACAATTCCACTCCTAGCTACATATCCAGGATAATTGAAAACATATGTCCACACAAAAACTTGTAACACAAACACTGTTAAGTGTTACTCATGACAGCCAAAATGTGAAAACAACCAGAATACCCATTAAGTGCAAGCATGTCAATGAAATGTAGTATATCCGTACAATGGAATATTATTCAGCCATAAAAAGACTGAAGTACTGATACATACTACAGCATGGATGAACCTTGAAAACATTACACTAAGTGAAAGAAACTAGACACAAAAGTTCACATATAATATGATTCATTTTTAATGAAATGTCCAAAATAGGCAAACTTACAGAGACAGAAAGTGGATTAGTGTTTTCCAGGGGATGGGGAGTGGGGAATGGGGAGTGACTGGTCATGGGTTTGAAATTTCTTCTGGGGATGATGAAAATATTCTAGAATTCAATAGTGGTAGGAGCTACACAACTTTGTGAATGTATTTGATTGGTGTGAAAGTAATTGCCTTTTTGCCATTATTTTTGAAGGCAAAATCACAATTACTTTTGCACCAATCTAATATTAAAACTCACTAAATTAAGCACTTTAAAGGGTGAATTTTATGGTATGTGAATTACATCTGAAAACTGATGAATGAATAAATGACGTATATGCCTGAGAATGAAAGTGCTGGGATATATGGTAACTCGGTTTAACTTTTTGGGAAACTGACAAACTTTTCCAAAGTGACTGCACCATTTTACATTCCCACCAGCAATGTATCAGAGTTCCAATTTCTCCATATCTAAGCACATGTGTTTTTTTTGTTGTTGTTTGTTTTTTCTTTTTTTTTCTTTTTTTTTTTTGAGACAGAGTCTTGCTCTGTCACCCAGGCTGCAGTGCAGTGGCATGATCTCAGCTCACTGCAGCCTCTGCCTCCTGGGTTCAGGCGATTCTCCTGCCTCAGCCTCCCAAGTAGCTGAGACTACAGGCACCTGCCATCACACCCAGCTAATTTTTATATTTTTAGTAGAGACGGGGTTTCACCATATTGGCCAGGCTGGTCTCGAACTCTTGAATTTGTGATCCGCCTGCCTTGTCTTCCCAAAGTGCTGGGATTACAGGCGTGTGCCATCGCGCCTGGCCACAAAGACATGTTCTGAAGAGACCCTAGTAGACAAATCTGCAACAAAATCTATACGGAACAAATGTAAAATGCTGAGGTTTTCGCTGTCTTAGGAGCATGTGTATGTGTTTGTTTGCAGGTTTCACAGAAAATCCACTGATGGAAGCTTTGGGTCCAATGATGGTAAGAGCAATTCTTGGTTTCAATTCAAACTGATGTTGCATAGTGTGACAACATCCCATTTCATGCTTCTTTTACCTCTCTGCCTTTTGCAATTTACAAACCCTCCCTTGATTCCTATCCCACAGAGTAATCTAGCCTGCAGTTGGAAAGCAGAGCTAGTGAAAACCAATTCTATAGTTCAAGGGGTCCCAAACCCTAGGCCGTGGACTGGTAGTGGTCTGTGGCCTGTTAGGAGCTGGGCTGCACAGAAGGAGGTGAGTGGCAGGTGAGCGAGTATTACCACCCGAGCTCTGCCTCCTGTCAGATCAGTGACAGCATTAGATTCTCACAGGAAAGCAAACCCTGCTGTGAACTGTGCATGCGAGGGGTCTGAGTTGCGTGCTCCTTACAAGAATCTAATGCCATAACCCATCCCCACCCCCCGTCTGTGGAAAAATTGTCTTTCATGAAACCAGTCCCTAAATGTTGGAGCCAAAAATGTTGGAGACTATTGCTGCAGTTGATAATTATTGAGACGTGGAGTAAAAACCTTTACTAGGAGTGTCCCTTGTAATCACAGACCTTTGGTCAGCCATTCATCTTTTTTAAAAGTTTCAGCTTTTCTAGGACATAATTGTCCCTACCTAATTCACACATAATTGTTCATATCCCAAAGCTGATTTGTGAACAACAGTAAGAATGTATTGTGCCAACTCTAATACAGAGTTTACTTTTCCCAAACTGAGATGGAGGCTTTTTTAAGTGTCTAGAAAACTGAAATACTTGACACTAGCAAGTATAATAAAGAGTGTCATAACTTGGGGGAATCCAGAGTAATTGACTATCCAGCGATTGTACTACACCTTTTCCTCCACTCTGAGAGTTTGAACAAAGGAATTCAATGACCTGATCTTTTTAACAAACTTGAAAATTTAAATGTCCTCATTTTTGAAAAACCTAAACTCAGTGTTCTTAAGTTATTCGGCCCAGAGCAAGAATTTGGTTAAAAAGGAATATGCAGTGGAACTTGGTTTTTAAGTCATACATAGCAGATATTTAGGTATGTGTTTTCCACACTTAAATGAGGTCACAGAATCTTAGAAAGAGTCAAACTCACCCGCTACACCCCTCCAGCAGGATGATTGCTCCATTTGCTGGAGAGTTTGCTCCTTTTTCTTAATGTTTGTCTTCCTTAATGTCAGCATGTCTGTTTTTCCAGCCACCCAAGCACTTTGTTTTATAAACATTCAGCTGTCAGTGTAAAAGACTATAAAAGAACACCTGCTCTCATGGCTTTAAAATTCTAAATGCTCTTCTCCCTTTTAGTCATCAAATGTTTAAATGAATTTGTCTGCTCTTTGGATCTCATCTTTTTTTCTACAGTGTCTCCAGGTTTTGTGATTAGTTTAGGCCTAGTTGAACTTAGGCTTACATCCAGTCGATTGAATCCTGTTGGGTAGCCTCTGAATGGATAATCTGTTATTTTTTATTGTATGAGTAAAGTCATTTTATTACAATAATATGTATGAACGGAATTATGTATTCAGACGGGTCTGCTGAACATTGAAGCATAAGTGGACAAAGCTGGGACTTGAGCCAGATCATTGTCCAGGTTCAGGGAGGCTCTGAAAATTATCTAAGAGCTGGAGGTACCCTTCTGACGGTAAGCGGAAACAAATGAGTGAGCAGAAAGAGTAAAGATGCATCATTAAGATTCATGTGGGTGTAAGTAACAACAGTAACAAGAAAAAAAAAATACCTCAAACATGCTTAATCAAGAAAGAGACTCCTAGCTCTGGAAATTGAGCCAAAATATGTACTTCAGGATTGATGAGTCCAGTGGCTCTGGTCCATTTCCCTGCCATTCCCTTGGCTTCAATTTACTCCCAGGGCTGGCAGTGAGATGGGTCAAGGCTCACACCTTCACCTGACAACACCAGAGGGAAGGATCTTTTCAGAAGCCCTCAGCAACTTCTTGTGTTTTATTGGCCTAGAGTGAATCATACACTTATTGTTAAACCAGTCACTGCAAAAGAACAGATTTACCTACACATCAGACAAACCTACTTTTAGAATTAAGGTTAGGTCCTCTTCTTTAAGACCAGAGTTTCTCAAACTCAATATTATTGACATTATGGGCCAGATAATTATTTTTTGTTGGGGGCTATTCCATATCTTATAGGATGTTCAATAGCATCCTTCACCTCCACGCACTAGATTCCAGGAGTTGCCCTTCCTTGGGACAACTAAAAATGCCTCCAGGCTTGGCGCAGTGGCTCATACCTGTAATCCCAGCATTTGGGGAGGCAGAGGTGGGAGGATTGTTTGGGCTTAGGAGTTCGAGACCAGCCTGGGCAACATAGTGAGACTTTGTCTCTATAAAAACAAATAAACAAAATTAGGTGGGCGCGGTGGTGCACACCTGTGCTCCAGCTACTTCGGAGGCTGACGTGGGAGGATCGCTTGAGCCCAGGATGCTGGGTCTGCAGGGAGCTGAAATCGCACCACTGCACTCCAACTAAGGTGACAGAGCAAGACCATGTCTCGGGAAAAAAATGCCTCCAGACATTGCCAAATGTCTTTTTGGGGGCAAAACTGTTTCCCCATCTCCCCCTGTTTGAGAACCATGGACCTAAACACATGAGGACGCCTAAATAAGAAGCCAGCTTAGGTAGGAAGTAGGGAATAGGAATGTTCACCACAAAGGGCTTTGAAATAGGAAGAAAGCAAGGTACCTTTGTAATGTAGAGAGGCCACAGGGAATGATGGCATCACCCCTGATGTCATGACCACTGAAGAGTCAAGACCTAGACGCTTAAACCAAGAGCAGAAGACAAGCTCTGCCCAAGGGAAGAACCAGAGACATTTTTAGGCATCTCAAACAGAGCATCGAGAAACCAGCCAGGAGCAAGAGACACAGGCAAGTAAGGACCATATGTGGAAGCTAATGAGAGACATTCAGGGAAGAAACAAGGATACAGAAATGTCTTTCTCTCCCAAGGCCAGGATCAGCGTGACCATGGGGCACAGGAAGTTCAATAGAGCTCAGAGTTACAGGAAATGCCTTGGGTCCTTATGTCCAGAGAAAATGCCAGAAGCAGCTTCTGAAAGGGGAAGAGGATCCCACTAGACTTAATATGGTGTCTGCCCACATCATTGTGGAGCTAGATATCTATGGAACTTAGCCTAATGCTTTCACCTTAGACGTGACTAAAGTGGAAGAAATGGAATCAGGTCCCTACAGGTTGCCAAATTGGTGGCAGCTCTTTTGGAGTTAGGAAGGATGCACTCAGAAAATCTGTGGGCTACTCTGCATTTGTTTTTCTTTGATATGCCTGCAGTCACTTGATTAAGCTGTATGTGAAAATCTCGAGGTTGGCTCCAACTATACTAAAAAGCAAAAGAATGTATTTCATACTTCGTGTGATGAAGAAGATTCGACCCTGGAGCCTGGGTCACATGGAAATAGTGTTGGCAAAGAGCTGCTCCAGGGGACTTGAAGGGACTTTTTTACTGTACTATGAATGACTGGACCCTGCATTGTCTAATCATCACCTAATACCAAAGACAGGGCATCTGTGAGAATCTTAGAGAATCTAAGAAAGGCTCTGTGCTGTAAAAACGTTTCTTCCACTGGCTTTATCAGAGAGAAACCCCACATTTCACATAATTGTTAAAGAGCCTCTACAGAAATTCAGTTACCAACTGAGAAAAATAATGAAGCCTCCTCAACAGGCCTCTGGGACCCCTTGAGTTGCCACCAGGAACTGGGGGTGCAACAGAAGAGGAGGTTACTTTCTCAAATGCAAGAGCTTGACAAGCCTAATCGGTTGTAGATTTAAGAACCATATGGCCAACCCAATCCTTCCCTGGATAGAGCTATTACTGAACCAGCCTCTTAGCCAAGAGCAAGATCTGGTGGAGATAAGACAAGGAGAGTGTTGAACGTGGAGGACTCAAGGAACACAGGCCGTTTAGTGGCCAGGGGTCTCAAATTCTATTCCTACATCTCTACTCTTCTTTTTCCAGTTTTCTTGTTCAACTTTTTCTTCTAGAGGAATTTTACTTTTACATCCATCTGCAAAGATGATGGTTTTCTTCATTTTTTCTTCAACTATTGAAACAAAACGTGACACTAAGTTGGAATAGGTAGGAAATTGGCATAAAAATAAAATTTGGGCCGGGCATGGTGGCTCACACCTGTAATCCCAACACTCTAGGAGGCTGAGGCCGGGGGATTGCCTACAGTCAGGAGATTGAGACCATCCTGGCCAACATGGTGAAACCCCATCTCTACTAAAATACAAAATATTAGCCCCGTGTGGTGGTGTGTGCCTGTAGTCCCAGCTACTCAGGAGGCTGAGGCAGGGGAATCACCTGAACCCGGGAAGCAGAGGTTGCAATGAGCTGACATCGTGCCGCTGCACTCCAGCCTGGCGACAGAGCGAGACTCCATCTCAAAAAATAAAATAAAAATAAAAATAAAAAATAATCATGCCAGCTAGTTCCCATCATTTCTGACTCCCTCTTCAGCTTCCAACCTGCTAAGTCTTCAGAGACAGAATGGGACAAGGCAACTATAAATATGAAGTCCCTGAAAGACGCAAACATGCTCAAAATGAAATGAAAATTTTCTCCTCACATAGGGCATTTAACATAAAAAGCAAGCGTGCAAGCATATCCTGTTCTATGTCAGTGAAGTAGACAGATGCAGGGGGCTCAAGCTCAGAGAAACACATATCAAAACAAATTTCCTCATTCGGATGAGATCATTCACAATCGTATGTATCTGCTATTTCCAGTCAGAACATCTTGGTCTGTCCTATAAGCTGATATTTTATGTTGAATTCTGCTTTCTATGTACTATACAGTTAAATATAGATATGGTTTGCCTTCCCAGACCATACTTGATGTCTAGAAGGAAATGCCTTGGTTTTTGCATTCTTAAAAGGCTTTAGACATAAGCAAAATGAAAAAAATACTGTTATCCCATGTTGGCCAATCTCATATTTAAATGGTGCGTATAAAAGTCCACAGAGTGAAAACACTTTTGCATGCTGGCAATGGCATTGCACATGAAAATCTTGGTGCTCCTGTCCGTCACAGAACCCATGATGTTGCAGCTGCCTCAAAATGAACAGAGCCAGCAACAACATCAAAACCAGATCGTGCTCAGCGATGAGCCGGAGCAGAAAACAGAAATCAGTGATTCATTAAAGTCTGAACAGACCTACACAGCTGGCTTTGTCTTTTTAGTGAATTTGTCACCTAACAAAACAGTGATTGTTTTTGTTTGTTCATTTGCTTTGATTTTAGTTTTTGGTTTTTGTTTTTCTTTTGACTACACACACACAGAGAACATTGGCTCCCACGAACCATTTCGACCTCCTGCTACAACTGAATTCCAGCATTTTCCTACACACACTTCTACTTCCCATATCAGAGGACTTCCAGTGACACCAAAATGCACTATGTGCACGTAATATCAAAACATCGTGTTGTACATCCTAATATATACAATTAAAAAATCTTTTTATATAAAAACAAGTAAGTTTTCACTGAGACCAATACAATGAATTACTATCCATCCCCTATCTGAGTGACTGGGCAAATTACTTGATCTCTCAGCATCTCGCTTTTATCATCTTTAAAACATATGGTAATATGTTATGATAAAATATATGGTAAAATATATGATAATATTCTCAGCATTTTGTGATTTTAGTGTCTTTCTTCATTTACTATTTGCACACTTAATAATTTTCAAAATTACATTTTAAAGAAGGGACATAGGTTAGTGACTTAAAATAAGGAGCTTGGACCAGGCATGGTGACTCACACCTGTAATCCCAGCACTTTGTGAGGCCAAGGCTGGAGGATTCTTGAGTCAAGGAGTTGGAGGCCAGTCTGGTCAACCTAGGGAGATTCTGTCTCTACACTTGAGTCAAGGAGTTGGAGGCCAGCCTGGTCAACCTAGGCAGATTCCGTCTCTACAGATAATTTTTGAAAAATTAGCCAGGTATGGTGGCATGACCCCATGGTCCCAGCTACTCAAGAGGCTGAGGCAGGAGGATCACCTGAGCCTGGTGGTTGGGGCTAGTGTGCCGTGATTGTGCCACCACACTCCAGTCTGGGCAACAGCGTGAGACCCAGTCTCAAGAAATAAATAAATAAAATAAAATAAGGAGCTTGAAAAGATAAAAATGTGAAAAATACTGAGGGTGATGTAAAAGACATACAACATCATCTAGGAATAAGAGCAACCCAGGGGTTCCATGAGACTCCCTGCAATGAACTAAACAGAAAGAAGATGCAGCATGACCCACACCAATGGGTCATCACTGGCAGGCAGCAGCTTCCAATCTAAAAAGCGAAAGCTGTGCTTTTTTAAAATGTGACTTTATTACAGTGGAGATGCAAATGAGCCTCAATCTCTTTGCTCTTCAAAAGGTATTCTTGAGCACTATATGAAAGTAACATATTTACTACCAATTGTTCTTATTTGAAGGAAAATTCCTGTGTTTTCAGTTAAAAAGATAAGTTTTGTCTAATATATACACAACAGAAGCGTATTAAGCAGGATATGCTGCCATTTGCAACAGTATGCCTTCCATGGATAAACATGGAGGATGTCATGCTAAGTGGAATACACCAGACACAGAAAGAAAAGTACTGCAAGGTCTCTCTTATTTGTGGAATATTTTAAAAAGTAAAATACATAGAAATAGCGATTAGAACAGTGGGTACCAGGTACAGGGAGTGGGAGGAAATTAGGAGCTGTAAGTCAAAAGGTACAAATCTGCTGGTAGGTAGGATGAATAAGTCTAGTATACAGTAGGAAAACTATATATAGTTAATAATATTGCATTCTATGTTGAAAATTTGTGAGGAGAGTAGATTTTAGGTGCTCTTATAACAACAAAGAAGAGGGAACTATGGAAAGTGATGGATATGTTAATTTCCTTAGCTATAGCAATCATTTCACTATGTGCACGTAATATCAAAACATCATGTTGTGCATCTTAATATATACAATTAAAAATCATTTTTTAGGCCAAGCATGGTGGCTCACGCCTGTAATCCCAACACTTTGGGAGGCCAAGGCAAGCCGATCACTTGAGGTGAGGAGTTCAAGACCAGCCTGGCCAACATGGTGGAACCCCATCTCCACTAAAAATATAAAAATTAGCCAGGTGTGGTGATGTGCACCTGTAGTCCCAGCTACTCAGGAGACTGAGGCAGGAGAATCACTTGAACCTGGGAGGCAGAAGTTGCAGTGAGCCAAGATCACACCACTGCACTCCAGCCTGGATGACAAAGTGAGACCCTGTCCCAAGAAATCATAATAATTTTTTTATAAAAAGAAAATAAGGTTTCACTGAGATCAATACAATGAAACACTATCCGTCCACTCTCTGAGTGACTGGGCAAATTACATGATCTCTCAGAATCTCCCTTTTATCATCTTTAAAATTGTGAGAATAATGTTATCAACCTCCTAGGGTTGTTGAAAATTTAAAAGAGTAAATTCCTGGAAAGAATTTAAAAGACTGTCCTACACAGTAAGTCTGAATAAACATCAGTCAGTAGTAATAGAGGTAGTACTGGCAGCAGCAGCAGTAGCAGCTGTAGCAGCAAAGCTCTATGCTGTAACTATGGCCAAATCTGTTCTAAGTCCAAAAGAGTCAGGCAGATTGCACACAACATCTTCACATGGCACTGTTACTATGCTCAAAAGATTTGATCTCTCATACTTAAGAGTCTGAAGGTAACCTGTTTCTTTGACTTGAAGTTGGATGAAAAACATAGATTGTATTGATGACATGTTACATACTTATGGGTTAGCCCAAGAAAGGCCAGGTAACACCTAGTTTCTCTAAATAAGAAGAAATTTATGAGGGGATCTCCAAATCTAGTAACAGTGCCAGGAAGCATGCATTCTGAGGGCCAAAGTCTGCATTTTGAAGGCCAAGATCTGTGTGCTAAGGGCCCTGGGAACCGCTGAGGCTGCCAAAAATGCTGCATTAGCCAAAAGCCTTGCTGTCCAGTGGAGCCAACTCTTGGCTAAACCACCAAAGAAGAAAAGAAATTGGGTCTCCAAGGCCATTGCATTAGTCCTTAAAATTAAAGTGTAAACTCAAAACCTTTAGCCAGGTTTTGGACTTATACTTTCATTATTTTTCTTTATGGGGGAAATTAATGGACACATAAAAAAATTTAAAACATGATAAAAACCTACAAAGTTGGCTTACAAAACTGAATATTTTTATTGCCCACCAATGGAAATGATGGCTGTGTTTCAGTAGAACTTACATGTAAATACTGAAATTTGAATTTCATATAATTTTTACCTGTCATGAAGCATTATTCTTCTTTGGATTTGTTCCCCGGTCACTTAAAGGTTTAAAAACCAGTCTTAGTTGAAGAGCCATACGGAAACAGGTGGCAGGCTAGATTTGGCAGATGGGTCATAGTTTTGGTGACTCCTGTATTAGTGTAAAAAGAAAATCAAACTTAAAATAATGTGGCCTGATGATTCAAGCTACTTAGAATAGTGTTGTTTTGTTTTAGCAACTGGACATAAAGTGTTTGCCTCTTCACTTTTTTTAACAGGCTCTGGAAATATGGTGGCATCTCATCCCATTGCTGCCAGCACACCCGAAGGGAGCAATTATGGAACGATAGGTATGTCCTACCAGGTCTGTTCATGAAAATGTTTCCTAGTTCTCCAGAGAATATGATAGAAAGGCGTTCCAGCCACTAATAACTGGGAATGTGGGCAAAGCAGTTATCCTATGAGATTGTCTTTTATTTGTAAGATGAGTTGGTTGGAGGTTTGGAAGCTCCCTCCCAGCTCTCACTTTCTCCAGTTCTGTTGTTCTGTTTCTTGGATCTGCTAGTCCCACTTGGGCAGAATTCCTTCAATGTTTGCCATCTAATACTAAGGCTCTCTAGGGACTTTTTCATATCCAGCTTGGGTTTAGGGCATGAAAGATGTGTCCCAGGGAGCCTGACGTCAATTGACCAGTTGTTTCATTCTCAGGTTTCAGTGGAGTAAGGGACGATCAGAAGACTGAGGCAGTGCTGCAGGTGAACATGGCTGTAGCCTACCAACCCTCCATTTTGGCTAACTTCATAATTGAACCTGCTGACTGCCACCCAGTCATTCAAATGGCAAACCCAATGTTCCTTAAGTGGTCTGAAAAGAATGGAATCCTAGACCTGTCTTGTTAGAGTAGAAGCACATTGAGCTGCCTGCCCTTCCATATTGCTTGTGGACCTATGAATGATGCTCCTTAAAATGTCAGTGTAGAGGGACTGGGAATCCTGTCTTACTGCCCTATCATTCTGTAACTTTGAGAAGCATGTGGGCTTAGTGCAGGCTACTTATTTTTAGTTCTGTAAGAACAGGATTTTTTAAAAACCATCTGAACAGAAGAAATAAAGCGGAAGGTAAGCTCAGCTCATGTGTTCATCAAGCTGCACAAATCTCCATCTGCTCTGGGAAACATTCATGGGAACAGAAGGATTCTTCTTCCCGAGAATGTTGTTTTCATTATATAATCATAGATATGGCATGTGGGTGATTTCTGTGTACAAATACTTTATCCATGAGAAATGTATAGCTGTTAGATATGTGTGAGCTCACACATATATGCAATAGATGCTATACATAGCTGTGTGCATGTGTATGTGTATATATTTATGTTCATATTTTAACATATGAAACATGAAATATAAGTACAATATTATTTTTGTATCCAAATAGTTAACAGAGCAGATGCTCTTAGATTCTAATATGTGTTCAGTCCTGAAGATAGACAAGTTAAATATAAAAATAGGAGGAGAGGAAAAATAAAAGTCCATTGAGAAGGAATAGAGAGAAAGAACAGGTCTTGTGAATAAGGAGTTCATTTGGATCAACATAGTATTTGCTAGAATGAGTCTGCACTGTGCTTTTTGCATAGAGGAATGGGCTCCATAGGATCCCCATGGCTTTTGAAGGCAGATGAGTTTTCTCTGTTTCAGATGAGTCAAGCTCCAGTCCTGGAAGGCAGATGTCCTCCCCCGATGGCGGGCCAGCGGGCCAGTCAGACACAGACAGCTCCGTGGAGGAGAGTGACTTTGACACCATGCCAGACATTGAGAGTGATAAAAACATCATCCGGACCAAGGTGCCCACTCTGCCTCGCCGTCCCCTGTGAGAGGGCAGAAAGTTTGGCAGTAGAATAAATTTCAGCAGTGCCTCAGTTTCCTTTATTTTGTTTCCTTCAGGGAAAGTCAAATTTCCCAGAAGGCGTAAATCAAATGTACCTACAGACTAAAAGCAATACTCTGTTAATTAGCACTTGTTTTCTCGAGGAAGAAAGTGAGCACATTAAAGAGAACAGAGCATTAATATGCTCTTAAGCTCTGAAGTGGCTGACCGTGGACAATAGAGGAGGAAGGGATCCAACCAGATGGAAGAAAAGATTCATTTGAGGGGTGTACTGGGGAAGGCTCCCCGGTTCTGTGCATATCATCTTTCAGGAGGAAAGCTCATTTCTTTCTGGCTTGTAATTATTATTTTGTGTCATATCCAGCAAAAGATGTGAAGGTGAAATGCACAGTTTCAGCCCTGTGTAGTTCAAGAACCACACAGCAGACAGCTCTGAAAGCTGGGAAATCAGTTCTTGACAGATAAGAAGCACTCAAGACTTCCAATAAGTTGCCCACATCAGCTGATCCTTAATATTCCAAGGAAAATACTAGGATTTTTATTAAGGTATCATGGGAAAAACAACACTAAAAGAAAAGTCTTAAATAATTTTAATCAAGAAATTTGATTTACTTAATCAAATTTAGTAAATTTGAATAATTGTATCCCTTGAAATTTTTTTTTTTCTTTTGAGACAGAGCCTGGCTCTGTCACCCAGGCTGGAGTGCAGTGGCGCGATCTCGGCTCACTGCAAGCTCCGCCTCCCAGGTTCACGCCATTCTCCTGCCTCAGCCTCCTGAGTTGCTGGGATTACAGGCGCCCGCCACCACGGCCGGCTAATTTTTTGTAGTTTTAGTAGAGACGGGGTTTCACCGTGTTAGCCAGGATGGTCTTGATCTCCTGACCTCGTGATCCGCCCACCTCAGCCTCCCAAAGTGTTGGGATTACAAGAGTGAGCCACCGCGCCCAGCCCCCTTGAATAATTTTAACAATTTTAATTTAAATTGAGACATGTGTTAAGTTTGCCTTTGTATCTCATGCATAAACAGCTGAGTACAGTTTTGCATTCTCTTTTTATTTGGCATTCCAGATGTTCCTTTACCTGTCCGATTTGTCCAGGAAGGACCGGAGAATTGTCAGCAAAAAATATAAAATTTATTTTTGGTAAGTAGATGACCAGCAGGACCATGGTTCCCTTAAATAAACACAAAGTTTTCTTTGTAAGAGCCACAACCACTTAGGCACAAGGTTTTAGTGTTTAATGAGGCACAGGCGTAGGGGATGATGTTACCAGCCAGCTATCAGTAGACCTGCGATGGCCACACACACGAACATAGCCTCCCTCCCAGCCAAGAGGCTGAGCTGCCTTGCAAGAAATCTCTCCCCTCAGAAACCCTCAAGCTGAATACTGTACTTTTGTGACAGCTCCTCATCTTATTTTCTCTTGAAGGATGCCCTTTAACTTGCATACAGATCTTAGAAGGAAATAAGGGACAATGGGGCCACATGAAGTTTCATAGCAGGACCAGCAGTTTGGAAACCACACCCCTTTCATGCGATCCGTCATTCATTACTCATTACAGTTGTTAGATGTTCAATCTAACAACAGCCTAAAGAGACAGTCCCTCATAAATGATGTGGTTAAACCAGAAGCAGGTATTACTTACACTGTTTTACAAATGGTTGTAAGAAAAGAAAGAAAAAAGAAACCCTAATATTTGTTGGGTACCAATCATTAACCTTTTTAAAAAATACGTTTCAGTTAGTATTGTCAGCTTTTGCCTCTGCAACCTAACTAAAAGTATCCAAGGGAAGCTTTTCTTTACTTCTTTAATTTCCCTTTAGACAGGATACTGTGTACCAAATGCCCCAATGCAAGAGAGGGGAGAGAACGACTGGAGAAACAGGAACCACATAATCAGCTTCTGGTTATTTTTGCAAGTTAATTATGGACTTATGGGGTGGAAGCATTCTTTTAAAAATATTAACCAAAGACTCTACTGTTCATTTGAAAATAACTATTTCTGGTTCTTTCTGCCTGCATAGGAACATCATCACCATCGCTGTGTTTTACGCACTGCCCGTGATCCAGCTGGTCATTACCTACCAGACAGTAAGTGTTGCCCCAGCCCCAGAATCCCAGCTTGCTTTCTGCAGGGAGAGTCTCCACTGTGACTGACAGAGAGAGGTACAACTTAGGATCCATTCAAGAATTTCCCGTTGGGGTTCCAACTGGAATTCACTATTGCTTCCTCTTTCTTTTTTTTTTTTTTTTAAGACTGAGTCTCACTCTGTCACTCTGGCTGGAGTGCAATAGCACGATGTCGGCTCACTGCAATCTCTGCCTCCCAGATACAAGCAATTCTCCTGCCTCGGCCTCCCGAGTAACTGGGATTACAGGCATGTGCCACCATGCCCAGCTAAATTTTTTGTGTATTTTTAGTAGAGGCAGGGTTTCACCATGTTGCCCAGGCTGATCTCTAACTCCTGACCTCAGGTGATCCGCCTGCTTCAGCCTCCCAAAGTACTGGGATTACAGGCATGAGCCACGGCACCCAGCCCATTTGCTTCATTTTTAACTGATCTTTCAATCTAGTTCCCAATTGTTTTATCACAAAGGGAGCTGCAATCTCTTGTATTATTTTGTCTACCAGTCTGAAATTCTTACCTTGCGCTCATTCAGTCATGATATCTGTTCACTGCATCTGGTACTTAACACTCTGAGCTTTCTGATCATTATGGGATAATGAGTAGAGTAAATAAAGTTCCAGACCAAAACAAAGGAACCTGATAGCTAATCTAGCCTGTGCCTTCCCGTTGAAGGTAAATATTTTTTTGTAAAATTAAAAACAGCTTCGTGGCTTGGCATGGTGGCTCACGTCTGTAATCCCAGAACTTTGGGAGGCCTAGGCAGGTGGATTGCCTGAGCTCAGGAGTTTGAGACCAGCCTGGACAACATGGCAAAACCGTGTCTCTACCAAAAATACAAAAATATTAGCTGAGTGGTGTCATACAACTGTGGTCCCAGCTACTCAGGAGGCTGAAGTGGGAGGATTGCTTAAGCCTAGAAGGTGGAGATTGCAGTAAGCTGAGATAGCGCCACTGCACTCCAGCCTGAGTGACAGAGTGAGACCATGTCTCAAGAACAAAAGAAAGAAAGAAAGGAAAGAAAGAGAAAGA
>NW_012115044.1:573206-575085 GCF_000951035.1 Colobus angolensis palliatus
TTACAGTAAAAAGAAAATGTAAAATAAAAACAAACATTTTTTAAGCAAAAATAATATGAAAGTAGTTTGAGAATCCTCATTCCTCCATAGAATCCTAGGCCAAGGTCACTTAAATTACCTTCTATAGAATTTATTACACAGAAAGCCCATTTACAATAGCACAAAGCTGAAGTTGTTTCTAATGCAGTGGCCCTCAGACTTTGCTGTGAATTAAGGTCACCTGGGAAGCTTTTACAAATCCCAGTATCCAGGTTGTACCCCATCCCAATTAGATCAGAGCCTCTGAGGGTATAGCCAGGCATCTGTAGTGTCTAAACCCCCAGTGATTCCAACATACAGCCAAGTTTGTGTGTTAATGATCTCATAATAGTTAGCCAATTGCATACTTATTATGCAATGAGAACAAGGACTTCACGAGGTTTGAGCACCACTGTTTATAATCTAAATCTCTGCATACTTTGGGGGACTGTCAGAAGATACACCTGGACTGTGGTTTGGAAAAGTTCTTGACAGAGATGGTGATAAATAGGGAAAACTGAACACACATCTCCTTGTGTCTACCTCATGTTTACCATTTCCACCCAGAGGATGGGACAGCTCTATATACCCTCTGCATTAACCTGGAAAATAGACATAGTGTGACAGTCCTGAAACGTCCCAATGTTAACATTTCATAGTCCTTTCATCATGATAACAAAGGAAATGCATTTGGGTGAATTCCCCCTCGGGGCTGCATAAGGGGGTACACAGAATATTCCCATTCAAAGCAAGATGGTAACTTTTTTGGAAAAAAGCACCTGTGCTGTGTAAGGTGGCAGATAATGGCCCATCTGTGCAGAGGAGCACTGGTTACATTGCAAACTAGTGACAGTGCATCTCTCTGAGCCCTGTCTGCTCTTTGTGATTTCCAGCTGGGGCACAGAGGACGGAGGAAAACCACATTTCCTCTTCTCACTCTTGATTTTACAGGTGGTAAATGTCACTGGCAACCAGGACATCTGTTACTACAACTTCCTCTGTGCTCACCCCTTGGGCGTCCTGAGGTAAACCTAGTCCTCTGGTTGCCCATGAGGCATTTAGAGATGCCTTTTTGTCTAATGTTGTGATTTCAGTTTTTAAAAATACTAAAAACAACTGTGGGAAACGACCCTATTCAAGGGTAAAAAGGAACTAAACCAAGAAGTTGAGACCAGGTATGCTCCTCCCGTTCCTGTATATGGTTCTCAGGAAACATTCCTAAGCATGCTGCCTGCTAAGATGAGAGCAGTGACATTTTTTAAAATGTCAGATCTCTAGCTGTGGTGGCATTTGTTCACAGGCATGAGCTGGCAGCCTATTGTCTCATTCGATCCATTAAATAACCTCATGAGACAGACATTACTACAATTCCTATTTTTAGATGAAGGCAGGTGAGGACTTGCTGAAGGTCCCTCAGCTGCTACCTAGCGCAGGACACAAACCCAGCCCTGTGGCCTCCCAGGCCATGCTCTAGCCACCAGAACTTGGTGACGGGGAAGAAGCATTGCCTGGGAGTTGGGAGTCTGGCTTCTTGCTCCAGAGCTGAACCGGCATTCGTTTCCTCAAATAAAGCTGCTGGCTATGATTGGCTGACACCTATCTGAAATTCACAATTAGAGAGCTGAACGTCGACACTTACGTGGGTCCACCTGTGAGAACTCACTCTCACAGTGTAGCTGAAACACTTGCCC
The DNA here is from genome assembly GCF_000951035.1 of Colobus angolensis palliatus. Classification (NCBI taxonomy): domain Eukaryota; kingdom Metazoa; phylum Chordata; class Mammalia; order Primates; family Cercopithecidae; genus Colobus; species Colobus angolensis. The sequence goes on from NW_012115044.1 coordinate 574,916, forward strand.
ATCTTTGAAGCAGCTGTCCTTCCCAGGACTCATACTACACAAATGCCATCGGGATATGAGAGGATGGGAGGGTGTTAGGAAGCCAAGCAGGCGCTCCTGAGAGGAAACAGACACATTGTCACAGGCTAAGTAAGCATCATAAAATGAAGGAGTTATGTTAAAGAGGATTT
>NW_012115044.1:575340-603786 GCF_000951035.1 Colobus angolensis palliatus
GCCTCCCAAAGTGCTGGGATTACAGGCTTGAGCCACCACGCCCGGCCTGTTAAAGAGAATTTCTAATGCTTTTCTGATCCTGAAACCTTATGGAAAGGTTAATGGAAAACACTGATGCTGAATTCGTTCATTCCTTCATGCATCATGTATTCTCTGGTCCCTTTGATGGTCTTGACTCTCTCATGGCCTCTCACTCATCCCTGTAGTGCCTTCAACAACATTCTCAGCAATCTGGGCCACGTGCTTCTGGGCTTCCTCTTCCTGCTGATAGTCTTGTGCCGGGACATCCTCCATCGGAGAGCCCTAGAAGCCAAGGACCTCTTTGCTATGGTGAGGAGAGAGTGGGTGGGAGCTAGGGAGGGTTATGGATCCAAACAGGATCTGCAAAGGAGTGGGACATCTGGCTTGATGGTGTGATGAGTTATTATGTGTAACAAACTGCATGAGACCAGAAGCATGGGCTTCCAGATTAGTGACGTCGTGGATATGGCACTATTCAATATCTATTGACCACCCTTTCTCCTTTTGCAGGAGTACGGGATTCCCAAACACTTTGGTCTCTTCTATGCTATGGGCATTGCACTGATGATGGAAGGGGTGCTCAGTGCTTGCTACCATGTCTGCCCTAATTATTCCAACTTCCAATTCGGTAATTAGAATTTATATCTACTATACAGATTTGAATCATGAGTCTCATCCTGGAACCCTCCCCAAAAATGTCAAAGTCATGCTTGCAAGGATCAAATGGCATTTTATGTGAGCTGAGGTGGTCAGAGAGGACCTCCACACACAGCATGATCTAATTGAGCAGTGAGACTGCTTTGGGATGAACGTTATGGAGAACCCAATTTATATTGGATTGAATAATAAGGACATCCAGATGTAGAAAGCGCTTGTGGTTGATTTATCTGGTGTCTCTGCCTTCATTTCTCTGTGATCTCTTTGATTGTACTAAGCCTGTTTGTTGGTTTTATCCTCAGGCTATCTTCCCTGATGGTGGCAAAAGTAACTATAGCAGCCCCCATCTTCATAGCTCCAACCAACAATTCCAGAGGAGGCGGCAAGCTGGGTTCCAGGAGACTTCCATTAAGAGCAAGGAAGCTGTTTTTTGAGAAAGCCACAGATAACATCCTTTCACACCTCAGTAGCTTAAATAGTCATGAGCCCATTTTTTTTAACAGCATCTGGCTCTGTCGTCCGGGCTGGCGTGCAGTGGCATGATCTGAGCTCACTGCAATCTCTGCCTCAAGGGTTCAAGTGATCCTCCTTCCTCAGCCTCCCTGTTAGCTGGGACTACTGGTGCACACCACCACGCCCAGATAATTTTTGCATTTTTTTGGTAGAGATGGGGTTTCACCATGTTGGCCAGGCTGGTCTCAAACTCCTAACCTCAGGTGATCTGCCTGCCTCTGCCTCCCAAAGTGCTGAGATTACAGGTGTGAGCCACGACACCCAGCCCCATGAGCCCATTCTTGAATCATTCTCTAAGCACTGGTTAGCTCAGACCCAGGTTGCTTCACCAATCAGCAAAAAAGGTGGGACTGTCTTTAGATCAATCAGCCCTGTCCCTGGAGCCAAAGGTGGGATTAGTTTTCCTGAAGCAAAGGGGCTGAGACAGTGTGCATTTCTGAATTGAAAGCGGATAGACACTGAGTTAGTATTGAGATGCTGTTAAGAAGGAGGAAGGGAAGAGCTGATGCTGTCTAGCAAGTAACGACGCCCTCCATGCTCAAGGATGAGGATTTTTTCAAACAGTCATTTAATGTTTGTGCTCCGGCTTCTGGTTGTTAACTCTGAGCACCACAGAACTCTGTCATATTTAATTTTTTTAAATTAGAAAACATTTTCAATAGAGAAAACTACAGAGAATGGTATCATTCACCACTCAGAACGAACAAATGTCAACACTTTTAAATATTTGCCTAGATCTGCTTTTTAGAGAATAAAGCACTGTGATAAAGTTGAGGTCCTGTTTTGACGCACTTTCAAACTTAATCTCCTCCTTCCTCCCCTAAAGGCAATAACCATGATTAATTTGATATTTACCTTTCTGGATTTTGTAATTTTTCTATATTTGTAGCAAATTAATAGTAGTTTATCATTCTGTGTTCTGCAGCCTTTTTTCATTCAAGAATATGTTTTCAAGATTTATCAATATTATATCAAGGACATGTAGTTCACTCATTTTTAAGGGTTTTCATATTGTATAACAAAAAGTATCACATTTCTCAATTCCTCTATTGAACAGCATTTAGATGTTGCCCATATTTTGCTATTATAGATAATACTACAATGAGCATCCTTCGTATGTCTCTTTGTATGTATGTAAGAGAAGTTCCTTGGGATACCTAGAAGTAGAATTTTTTAGTTACTTGGTCTGTGCACCTTCTATTTTACCAAAAACGGACAAATTTCTCTCCAAAGCATTAATTCCCACTCCCAATAGCTGTGTGAGACTTCCCGTTCCCCAGATCATCACTAACATTTGTTACTGTCAGACATTTAAAGTTCGTACCAAGTTTTTGAGTAATATGGAGGCATTGCATTGTTGTCTTAATTTGCATTTCCACAATTCTAATGCAGTAAGCTACATTTTATTTCTGGCTATTTTCCATCACTGGGCTATAAAGCTATAAATGTGCAGTAATCAATGTGGTTATATTTTAGGGTGCTGAGAACGACCTCCCACACCCATCTGGGGCTCATTTTATGGTCACACTGCCTACACTATCACCATTAGGAATTCTTTTGTTATTGCTGTTGAACACCAGTGTCTAAAACGCAAGGGAGGATAGTTGTTTGTTTATCGTATCAGACACTCTTCTTCCATGAAAGAGGAGTTATTTATTTATTATATCAGATGGTTTTTTTCTGTGAACTAAAGGGCAGCCTTAGAGAGGTTTAGAAGTAGAGTACGTGGAATCTGCCTAGAGAATGTTCCAGGAGGCTGACATGTTAGAGGTCTCCACACAGTCTGCAGGTAGCAAATAGTCCATGGATTGAAGTGAGGGGTACTCAGAGGCTGAAGAAGAATCTAGAAAATATCATCTGTCTGTCACCTACTGAATCCTGATCGTCTGGCTCCTCCTTTGGTCCTCAGACACCTCCTTCATGTACATGATCGCTGGCCTGTGCATGCTGAAGCTCTATCAGACCCGCCACCCAGACATCAATGCCAGCGCCTACTCTGCCTATGCCTCCTTCGCTGTGGTCATCATGGTCACCGTCCTTGGAGTGGTGCGTCCCCCACCTTCTTCCACCTGGCTCTCAAAAAGTGCCCCCCTAGATTCAATAAACAAACAGCAATCAAGTGAACGGGTTTGGATTAACCAAAATCCTCAGTTCATGACACACTTTTAGCATTGGCCTGCTCATGGCATAGTTTTATTTAGTTATTTAGTTTTTTGTTGTTTTTTTTTTTTTTTTCCAGACAGAGTCTTGCTCTATCACCAGGCTGCAATACAGTGGTGTGATCTCAGCTCACTGCAACCTCCACCTCTCGGGTTCAAGCAATTCTCCTGCCTCAGCCTCCTAAATAGCTGTGCCTACAGGCATGCACCACCATGCCTGGCTAATTTTTGCATTTTTAGTAGAGACGGGGTGTCACCATGTTGGTCAGGCTGGTCTCGAACTCCTGACCTCGTGATCCGCCTGCCTCAGCCTCCCAAACTGCTGGGATTACAGGCATAAGCTGCCGTGCCCGGCCTTGTTGGTTATTTTTAATAATGTATTAGACACCTGTAAAACCACCACAGGATAATTTTAATATAAAGCTAGACTTGACTCATGTGAAAATGGAATGGGGTATATAAGCTGACTGGAGAGACTGACTCGAAAAAACAGAAACCACTTTCTAAATATGCATGGGCAACACATGTTGGCTGTTTTGGTTATTTGAAGTGCATTCGCCCCCACTTTAGACCTGTTGTCTCTTCACCATTGCTATTCAACTGCCTCTCCTAGTTCTCTTTTCCATTTTCATTTGGTCCCTTAACCTTTTTTTCTTTTTTTCTGTCCCATGGGAGTAAGATTTGTGGGCGTTTCCAGAGGGAGAGAAAAGCAGAATGCACACACAGCTGTTTTTGACTCCTTACACATACAGGAGAGAGGATGATTTTGATGAGTTTTCTAGGGAAAACCCCAGATGAAGGTAACTTCCATCTTTACTCCTAGGTATTTGGAAAAAATGATGTGTGGTTCTGGGTCATCTTCTCTGCAATCCACGTTCTGGCCTCACTAGCCCTCAGCACCCAGATATATTATATGGGCCGTTTCAAGATAGGTGAGTCACCTGTTAATTCTCTACTAAACACCCAAATCCAACTTCAATGAAAAATCAGACATTGCCTTTACTTATGCTGAATGAAAGTGTTACTGGTCACCATGAACAAATGCTCTGGATTCTATGCCACTTTTAATAGCATATATTCTCTCCAAGAGCTTCCTCTCCCTTATAGGATAGTGATAAGTTATTACCACTAGTTCTACTTTCAGCTGAGAAACTAAGGTTTGCCACACCTCAGAGAGGAGGTATACCTCCAACCCTTGGTTGAAAACACTTTGCAGTCTGCCAAACTTTGACTTGTATTTAGAAAATGGTATGATCATCATACCACTAGTTCCACCTAGAGGAACATTTTTCAGTTTGCAGAATTCAAAGGGAGCATTTCTCTAACCACGCTAAATGGTTGTCAAGAATGAATTATATATTTTCAGATTCTAGGGCTGGAACTTTTGAGACCAACTTGCCAATCTTAGAGGCAGGATACCTGCTGAGCTCCCTCCGACTCATCAGAGAGCATTGCATGTTCTACAGAAATCACCTTGTGATATGCTGTTGGTCAGTCATCATATAAGGGAACAGATTCAAGCGGTTTTAGAGCATTTAAATTTTTAAAAATCATTTTAAGTTCCGGGAAGTTAGACTTAAATATCCTTTTGTCTATTTCAAGGAAAATTATTATATGTAAACATAGGCGTATCTCTGATATTAACAAAGCCCGGAACAAAAGTCCAAATAAAACCCTGCATAGCTTATGTGTAAGAACATCAAAGTCATAAAGCGGACTAAAAAGCTATTAAATACATGAAAGGAGAGAGGGAGGGAGGGAAAAATATACCTCCACTGCAACTTAGAAGGCCTAGCTTCAAATTTAAAATTCTTGGTTCCTCAAAGAACACTTTTTTCTACTTCTGGTTGTGTCTTAAGGAGCCTCACAGGTATGCATGTGGCACCTTTGCCCAACATCCGACGTTCATCCACATACCCCATAAATAGCCACCACTTGGCCATTCCCTGCCCCTAGAGGTATGCCTTAGTGGTGCCATCTGCCCTCAGGAGGATAGACAAAGGAAGGGGGCTAAGCAGGCCCTAGAGCAGGCTCGGAGCCTCTGGGCAGGTAGACACTTCTGGCACCCTGGAGTTCAGAATTTCAAGAAGGAAAAGAGGAGTCCTTTGGCCCTGCAGACTCCTCACTCATGAGGGAATAAGGCCTCTAAAATATGGGACCCTCTTGTCCAGGTCTAAGAGCAATTCTAAATAAATGAATGGCTTTAAGACTAGAAGACCGAATAGAGCAATTGCTCATTTTCAACGGTTAGTTCTTTTTCCATGGTCAGTAGATTTACCTCTGGCATGAACATAGCCAGCATACCTCCAAATCCCCCAGTTACTTGAGCCAGTTGTGTAGAACATTTGGCAGGGCACGCTGGTCATGCTGCTCCACCAGACAAAGGGTAAGTGAAGTCATACAAACTAAACTTTCAAAAGGAAAATAATTCGGAGCATTATTGTTCTGGTTTCTTCCAGAGTTGGAAAAATAAACTTGAGTGCAGATGTACGCAGTGGAGTGACCACTAATGCACAGGGGAGCTTTCATATATTTATACCACCTTTACCTTATGCAGTTTTACAATGCGAAATTATCCTATCTTTTAAAGGAAGTGAAATTTAGCGTATTATATTATGACCATGGAATAATTTGTTAGGGTCCCAACAGGAAAAAGATGTCACACACAAAGAAAGAGAAGGATTTATTCACAGAAGGACTATTCACAAGATGTGGATGGGGTAGAGGGGAATAAAAGGATATCATGGAAATTTGGGGTTAGCAGCAGTGAAGCTTTTACATCTATAAGCCCAAAAAGACAGGGAAGACATGGTTCCCAAAATGTGGAAGGAGACAGTTATGGGGGAAAAAGTCACTCTGAAAGGAGCAGTGACCTTTCATTGACATTCTGGCCAGCCTGCAGGAACCTCACAGGGAGGATGCCAGCAAAATAAGTCCTCCGAGCTCACTTTCCTTCCTTTGTCCCTGTAGTCTCCTCCTGGGATTCCCCATTGTCCAAGAAAAGTCAGAGAATCCACTGACGCCGTCCACACAGGCCTGCCTCCCCAGTGTGGTGGGTCCCCAGGAGAGAGACTCACCGCAAGTGGGCCTAGTACAGCAAATGGGAGCTAGCCAGCCCGTAGTTTAACTGAATATTTTCCATTTCCGTACCCATGGAGTCTTCCCCAGGTGGTTACAGATGAACCAGAGTCAAAAGAAAACATTCTATTTCGTCGTGACAATGACTGTATCTAAATGTAGTCCAAAGCCAGGAAGTTGGATTCGTGGGCAGTGTTCAGCTGACTCCAGCCTTTCTACCCATGTCATAAGCTGCCTTTGCTTTCTAATCACATGTCCTTTCTCTGTGGCCCCTCGGGCTACACAATCAAATAAATGTGGACACAGGAAAGGCAGCAGCAATGAGGAAGAACATTTAATCATTATCTCTCATAAACCAGAGAGCTGCTTCCCCAAATCACTACTGTGTCCCCCATTCCCAGAGCTCTGGAAAACGACCTCCAGGATTTCTCATGAGAGAGGCTGGATTATAAATTGGAAGTGGTGCACGAAAGTAGACAGGGAGAGAGAAAAGTCTCAATTCACTCTTTGAGGATTTGAAGACTTCTGAATGTTTGAGACAAGCAGAAAGATCCTGTGTTCTTTTTGACAAGTAAACATTACTTTTATAATCAAAAAGCAAAATTAAAGTCATCCATCTCAAGAAAAAATAAAATGACCAGTAGTTTACATGTTTGGCTGCTTTCTTACAATCTCTTCTTTTTTTCTCTCCTTTCTTCTCTGCTTCCTACTGATTCAGATGTGTCTGATACAGGTAATGTTCAGCCACCCTTTTCAGGGGTCTAGATTGCTTTTTTATCAAAGTGACCCACCTGGCTGTCCTGGCAGCCCTGCCCCCTGAACACCCTCTTTCAGGCTGGGCAGACCCCATGGGGGTGGGGAGCCAGAGAGAGGCTCAGAGGGGAGACTGCACTCCACCCCAGGCTGCTCCACGCCTCTTCTGGGATGCCACAGAGACAGGTGTCTTCCCTCCTGGTTAAATTGACCACGGGGGTAACCTTGAGGAGGAGCAGGATTCACAGCAGAGCTGAGATCCACATTCTGGAAAATGTTTACTTTGGGCAGACCCAGACTGGCATTCGATATCTGTGGTGTGGACAGCTCACAGAAACACAGCCCGCCTTTGAACCTGACTGTTCATGTAACATTTTAATGCACACACTCGCTGCATTTCATATCATCCTTTTCAACTGTGTTTAAAAAACCTTTCCTGTCTTTTTCTCCCCATCTTAACTTACCTTCCCTTGATGATTGTTTCAGTTCAGATAGATTTTCTGAACATGCTCAGCGAGCCTTTAGTTCCATTGTTACTAACTTATAACCACATTGAGAAATAACAGATCTGAACCTTCACAAGCTAAGATTTCTCATCTTCCAGAGAGAGCATGTGTTTTAAAGTAGATTGAGGAGACCCATAACATCTCTACTATAAAGAAAACACCACCAGAGTAAACTAAACAAAAAGAAGCTTAGCTGAAGGAGACAGAATAAGGGTCAGCCAGCCACCCATGTTATTTGCAAGTGCTTGTTGCTCATATCCATCTTCCTCGCTTTTCTGCTGAGTAATGCACGGATATGGCATCCCTCAATGACAATACCATTTTTCAAAGCAAATGCTTATTGCACACCTATTAGGTGCAAAGCATTCTAATGCATTTTAATGAAGTGAGGATGACATCATTCTGGCTCCAAAAGCTTGGGCCACTTCAGAGTATTTGTATTTTTGTTGACTAAGCCTTCTCACCATGCATTTTTGTATTATCAGCAGATTTGGGAATTTTCCGGCGGGCTGCCATGGTGTTCTACACAGACTGTATCCAGCAGTGTAGCCGGCCTCTGTATATGGTACGTGCATGTTCCTGTGTCCTTTGACCCTCTCCCAGGAAGTAGGGGAGTAGTAGGAGGGACAGGCTTGGGGCAGTCACTCAGGTCTCCTAAAATCAAGAGGTCCAGATGGCCCAGCGTGGCTAAAGGCCCGAGTGGGGAAGGAGCATGGTGCTTACTCTTTCTCATAAAAGTCAAGCTAACATGGTCCCATTTTTATAAACAAAATATTTGCTAGTATATAAAAAAGAAGAAACTACATCTACCCAACTGTTAAACAGTGATGATTATGGACACGTGGTGGGGAATAACACACACTGGGGCCTGTTGGAGGGTGGGGCGGCGGGGGGCCCATGGGAAGAGGGAGAGGATCAGGAAGAATAGCTAATGAATGCTGGGCTTAATACCTGGGTGATGGGATGATCTGTGCAGCAAAACCACCATGGCACACATTTACCCATGGAACAAACCTGCACATCCTGCCCATGTAACCCTGAGCTTAAAATAAAATTTGGAAATAAAAAATAATAATAACAAATTTTTTTTTTTTTTTTTTTTTTTTTTTGAGATGGAGTCTTGCTCTTGGCCCGGGCTGGAGTGCAGTGGCGCGATTTCGGCTTACTGCAACCTCAGCCTCCTGGGTTCAAGCAATTCTCCTGCCTCGGCTTCCCGAGTAGCTGGGATTACAGGCACGCACCACCACGCCTGGTTAATTTTGTATTTTTAGTAGAGACAGGGTTTCTCCATGTTGGTCAGGCTGGTCTGAAACTCCCAACCTCAGGTGATCCACCTGCCTTGGCCTCCCAAAGTGCTGGGATTACAGGCGTGAGCCACTGTGCCCTGCCCAATAATGAAATTTTTAAAAAATAAAATAAAAATAAATGAACAGTGATCATAGCTATGGGGAGGATCAAGACAGAGCACCCCTATAAATAATCATCCAAAGAGGTACCCTTGTGGAAGTGAAGGGCACACCACTAATAATTCCACCAGGACAGCAGGGGTAAACTAGGACTATCTCCAGCAAACTGGGACCCGTGGTCACTCCAGTCACATTCATTAGGAACTTACACTTCCACATTATGCATTTCTGTACTGTTTGATTTTCACAATGAGCAAGAATTTTTTATAACTTGTGCTTATTGCTTGGTAGTTGAAATATACTTCAGTGTATGATACATTTCTGTAGTGAGCTCAGAGCTCAGGGCCCTGGTCCCAGCTCTCTCTTGGCTCTCTGGTCAGTGATCTTGGGAAGGCTACCTTCCTCCTCTGAGCCCACTGCCCAGGCTTTACAAAGTGCTGCAGTCAGAACTAGTGATGCTAGTATGGCCTGGCACACAGGGATTTAGCAAGTACCTGCTAATCCTTTATAATCAGAATATTTTTTCTAAAGGAATATGGAAATCTGTGAGTACTCTAGAGCTTGGGCAGGAGCTATAAGCACTAAAAACAAGGGAATTGAGGCTGGAAGGTTTATTCAGGTGAGAATGAAAAAGTCTATTAGGACTTGTGAGTATTTTGAGAGGCAAGTTCTCCTGCTTACCTGTGAACCAGGAGAGGCAAGTAATGCCTTTGTTTTTTACATTAATTGATGGAGGCTTCCTTTTTTAAATAGACTTTATATTTTTTAGAGCAGCTTTATATCCACAGAAAAATTGAGCAGAAGGTGCAGAAATTTCCTACATACCCTCTGCCCCCACTCCCCCCACGCACAGCCCCCCCACTGTGGACATTCCAAACCACAGCGGTACATTGGTTACAGTTGATGAGCCTACACTGACACATCATTACTACCCATGTAAGGCTTACATTATATTAATGCTCATTCTTGATGTACGCTCATAGGTTTTGACAAGCGTGTTGACATGTACCTACCATTATAGTATCATATGAACCAGTTCCACTGCCCTAAAAATCCTCTGTGCTCAGCCTCTTCATCCCTCCCTCCCTCTTAAGTCTTCACAACCACTAATCTTTTTTCTATTGACACAGTTTTTCTTTTTCCAGAACGTAATTGGAGTCGTACGGTATAGAGCCATTTCATACTGACTTCTTCCACTTAGTAATGGGCATTTAAGTTTCCTCCATGTCTTTTCATGGCTTGATAGCTCATTTGTATTTAGCACTGAATAATATTCCATTGTCTGGATGTGCCACAGTTTATTTATTCACCCACTAAAGGACATTTTGGTTGCTTCCAAGTGTGGGTAATTATGAATAAGCTGCTATAACATTCATAGTTTTTTTTTCCATAGGCTTTTGTGTGGACATGAGTTTTCAATTCCTTTTGTTAAATATCAAACCATTGCTGGATTGTATGGCAATCATATGTTTAGTTTTGTAAGAAACTACGAAACTGTCTTCCAAGTGGCTGTATCGTTTGGCATTCCCACCAGCAGTGAATGTTACTGTTGCTCCACATCCTCGCCAGCATTTGGTGTTGTCACTGTTTGGGGATTTTAGTCTTTCTAATAGGTGAATTAATTTTTTTTTAATGAAGTTGCTTCCTCCAAATTGGATGGATCACCTAAAAGACAAAGAATTGCTACTTTTAAATAGTAGATGAGTGGTTATGCAAATTAAAGTATGATCAAATCTCTCCTAAAATTTTAAGTAGTATGCAAAGGACAGGGACAGATTGTGAATAAATCTCTGTCAGAGTAATTGTTATTTATTTATTTATTTATTTTGAAACAGAGTCTTGCTCTATCGCCCAGGCTGGAGTGCATTGGCACAATCTCAGCTCACTGCAACCTCTGCCTCCCAGGTTCAAACGCTTCTCAGGCCTCAGCCTCTCAAGAAGCTAGGACTACAGTTGTGTGCCACCACACCCAGCTAATTTTTGTATTTTTAGTAGAGACAGGCCTTCTCCATGTTGGCCAGGCTGGTCTCGAACTCCTGACCTCAGGTGATCTGCCCGCCCAAAGTACTGGGATTATAGGTGTGAGCCACCACACCCGGCCTATTGTCCTTTAAAACTGACCTTTTCTCCCGATTTTCTCCCCTACAAGACGGTATATTGTAGACATAGGAACCTGGGAGTTTCAGGACCACCTTGAAACCAGAGTAATGGGTACCAAACTAACTCCCTACAGCTGGGGCCTGAGAGTTGCAATTGTGGCTACCAAGTAGTACACCCCAGAAAAACAGTGCTCGGTTACATAGGACCAGTGGCAGAATTCTCTTAATTCTGTAATCAGCACATCCCATCAGCCTCCGCACTGAGAAGTGGGTCTGTTGGCGCAGCTCCACTAAACACTGGGGAGAAATAGAGTCCTACTTTGCTCACCACATTTTCTTTCTCAGGGATGAGGTCAGGTCTATTTGCAGTTAGAAGCCTTGCCATTTAGTCTTTGTATACAATCAGTGTCAGATCATAGGCAAGGCACTCTTAGAACCATAGAAAATGTTTTTCACCAATGCAATTGTTTTCCCATAGTTGCTACTTCCACTACAGTAGGTTAAAAGAAAAGAAGGATGTGCAGCCTCTCATTTGATGTTTTCTTTCCTCTTTTCCAGGATAGAATGGTGTTGCTGGTTGTGGGGAATCTGGTTAACTGGTCCTTGTAAGTAGTCTTATGAAAACATGTTTTTGCCTTTATTAATGTCCGCAACGTTGTGGTTTAGCTTTCCTTGACTGTCATTTTTACGAAGAAATCTGAAATTAAGGAGAAGGTAGGATTGCTTTTTCTAGAGACTCAAAAAAGGTAGTAGGACATTCTCATGTAGCAATTGTAGCCTCTCTTAAAAACACTGAGGCATTGAGTTCATTTGCTCAACAAGACAAACATCAAAACTCATTAAATCTATGTGGATACATTGGATAGATAGATGGTTGGATGGATGGATAGATGAATGGGTGGATGGATAGATAGATGATAGATAGATAGATAGATAGATAGATAGATAGATAGATAGATAGATAGATAATTATACCACTGATTGCAAAATCCAACATAGCTTTAAACTCTTTCACAGAACTTTCCATAAAGACTACCCAGAAGGCCTTCTTTTCTATAGAAGTTTTTCTTTTACTAAATGTATGTGTGTGTATGTGTCTGTGTGTGTGCAAGTCCCTCTTTTATTTCTTACCTTCCCAGTCTCTTTCTTTCTACCTACATCATTCTTCTTCCTCCTTTCCCATGGCCTTTGTTCCTCAAATGGCTCAAAATAGAACAGAACAACAGATGCATATTTTTGCTAGCCACAATTATTTTATGCAATTTATTCTCAATTTATACAGTTAAATTAGTGAAATGTTTTAGTGCTCACTCAAACAATAAGTAAGTTTAACTGCTTTTATTAGTAGCTCCTAGCTGATGAGCTCCTCAGGGTCACTGGCCTTTGACAAAAAAAAAAAAAAAGATTCCATAATCTCAGTGAACATTAAGGAATGAAGAGGCATGCCTTCAGAGGAAGCCGGAATCAAGTCATGAGAATCTGAGTCTTATTTGTGGGGCATGTGCTTCTGGAAGAAGCTTCCCATGTTGTCACCCCAGGGATTGCCCCAGGATAAGATATATACCATTTAAGGATTCCTCCTTTACTTGGGGGCAGGTCAAGATGAGAGGATTCTTGGGCAGTGGTCTGTTCTTGATCACCCTTCTAGCAGACTCCACAGTCCTGGTGGTCCTGAAAGAGAGGGCACTGGGGGGAGAAAAGGGACCAGCCTCTTGATAATGAACAGCCTTTGACTATCACCCCGGGGACTCAGAATCACTTGGCTTGTCTCCGTCTCTCACATAAGCAAAACCATATCCACAATCTGCTCACAAGACAAGGCAGATGGCCTCTCTTCATAGACAGCTCTGTGAGGCGAGAGGGCCTGTAGGGATGAAGGAGGTTCAATGACAGACTTCACCGTGATTAATGATAGTGGGCTACCTCCTTCCCAGTTGCTCCATAAAGACATGGAATGATTTCCCATGAATGTTATTTTAAAGGGAATTACTTTCATATGGTCCTGAAGAAGAAAAATGGTGTGTGTGCATACATATGTGTGTATTTACATATAGGCATAGAGATGTATGTACATACATATGCATATATATATATACACACACACACAGACAGAAAGAGAGAGAAAATGACAAAGCAAATGTAACAAAAAGCTAATAACTAGAGAATCTGAAGGAAGGATGTACAAGAGTTGCTTGGTATACTAAAGATTTCAAAATCTGGGAGAAGAAAATTTTCTATATTATACAGAACAAAGTCAGTTGAGGCCGGATGCAATGGCTCACACTTAGAACCACAATACTTTGGGAGGCTGAGGCAGGAGTATTGCTTGAGCCCAGGAGTTTGAGACCAGTCTGGGCAACATGGTGAGACCCTCTCTCAAAAAAAAAAAAAAAAAAACAAAGTCAGTTGGAATTCAAAATAAACAAAAAGAGTCCATTAATAGTAGCTTTACACTTTAAATACTTATGAATAAATTTTGAGAGATGTACACAATCTTTCTGTAGAAAATGTAATTATATTCTTAGGAGTCATAAGGAAAATTAAGCTAAATGAAGACAGACATCAGGTCCTGGGTGGAAAGATAACTATTGCAAAGATATCCTTTCTCAAGGTAATGTATACATTTAGAGTTAGAATAGTAATTAAGTTAATAAGGTTTTACGTTTTATTCTAAAAGTTATTTGCCTAGTTAGGCAAAAATTTCAAAGATCTTTGAAAAAGAGATTAACAGAAGGAGGGGCAGAGGTGACTAGCCCAGCATTGTCCAGTAGAACTCTCTGGAGTGATGTAAATATTCCACACATACAGTCCAATACAGTAACGATTGGCACATAGATACTGAAGACTTGAAATGTGGTTAGTGTGACTGAGGAAGCAGATTTTCAATTTTATTTAATTTCAATTCATTTTAATTTAAATAGCCACATGTGGCTACCAAGTGGAACAGTGCAGGCTGGCCTAATCAGATAATCTAGCATATTATAAAATGATAATAAAAGAGTGAGGCACTGATCTAAAATTAGAAATTAGAAATATGAATCAGTGAATCTGACTGGAGGACAGAAACCCAACTAGATAGAGATACTGAGATTTTGAAAAATATGTATGTGGATGTGTATTCATTAAAAACAATTTCAAAACAAGGAGATAAAGAATTATGTAATAAAGGACATACTATAACTGAATAGAATTTGGAACAAAATTAAAGCTAACTCCAACCAAAATTAACTTTAGCATTAATTTTAAAACCATGGACAGCTAGCAAAAATTTGATAATGAATGTCAAGCCAATCATGGAGATGATTTTGCTTCTATTCTAAGGAACTAATCTTAAATGAAAAAAATAAGCTCAATGTCTGAAAGTATTTACTCATTGCAGTGTTTCTTATAATAATGAAAAACCGAAGAATGTGGGAAAACACTTCACTTCCACAAAAGAGGAAAGATGATCGTTTACATTGCATTCAGTTATGGGAACTTTACATGGTTGTTAGAAATGAATGCTCGGAAGAAAGTGTAATAAATTAAAAGTTACTTATATAGGCAAGGCACCATGGCTCAGAGCTGTAATCCCAGGGCTTTGGGAGGCTGAGGCAAAAGGATGGCTTGAGGACATGAATCCAACACCAGGCTGGGCAACATAGCAAGACCCTGCCTCTGCAAAAAAATTTTTTAAGTTAGCTGTTAAGTGGTGGCATGCATCTGTAGTCCCGGCTACCAGAGAGGTTGAAGTGGAAGGATCGCTTGAGTCCAGGACGTGAAGGTTGCAGTGAGCCGTGACTGCGCCATTGCACTCTAGCCTGAGTGAGGGAGTGAGACCCCAACTGTTCAAAAAAAAAAAAGATACTTATATGTTAAAGTATTATTTTACAAATCTACTGTTCCATCACGAGGTAAGAGTTTAAAAACAAATAAAATAAACTAAAAATAAAAGTTAAAAAGAAAAGAAAAAGAAAAGAAACTGCCCCTTCCCCCTCCAGGGACTAGGGGATTGGAAAAGCCAGTAGTGTTACAAATCCACCTTCACGGCTGCCCACATTTCTCCCACGCCCGCAGCGCCCTCTTCGGATTGATACACCGCCCCAGGGACTTTGCTTCCTACATGCTGGGCATCTTCATCTGTAACCTTTTGCTGTACCTGGCCTTTTACATCATCATGAAGGTAAGAGCGAGCGCCGGGAGTGGCTGCGTCGGGCCCTCGGGCAGGCGAAGGCGGAGACCCCTCCATAAGGCCGCATCTGCTTCTTCCCCGGCAGCTCCGCAGCTCTGAGAAGGTGCTCCCAGTCCCGCTCTTCTGCATCGTGGCCACCGCTGTGATGTGGGCTGCCGCCCTGTATTTTTTCTTCCAGAATCTCAGCAGCTGGGAGGTAAGAGGCCAGTTTTCTTATCCAAAAAGAACTTCTCTCTCCAACTTGCCGTTTTGGCCTTTCTACCCCCCTCTCTTAATGTGTTTTCACAGTGTCTAAAATGAAAGTTTTCTTTACCAGGGACGGTTTTTAACAGCCATACATAAATGCACACTAACTGCGTGTGGTTATCATTCTCAGGGTGGCCCTTTATAAATCTGTAAGCACTATCGACATTGCAAACTTGGTCTTCATTGCATGTTGTATTACGACGCTGGTCCTAGTGGATGCTTAACGTGGTCAAGAGCCTGGAGTAGTGCATCTCCTCATCTTTCTCATAATCTCCATCCATCAACAAATACCCAGGCCGGGTGTGGTGGCTCACGCCTGTAGTCCTAGCACTTTGGGAGGCCGAGGCGGGTGGATCATGAAGTCAGGAGTTCGACACCAGCCTGGCCAACATAGTGAAACCCCGTCTCTACTAAAAATACAAAAAAAAATTAAGCAGGCGTGCTGGCGGGCCCCTGTAATCCCAGCTATTCGGGAGGCTGAGGCAGGAGAATGGCTTGAAACCGTGAGACAGAGCTTGCAGTAAGCCAAGATCGTGCCACTGCACTCCAGCCTGGGCAACAGAGCGAGACTCCATCTCAAAAAAAAAAAAAAAAAAAATACCCAAGCTCACATATCATTACGTCCCGTCCATAGATAGCAGAGCTGAAGCCTAAGAAATTACTGGTATATCTGAGGCACAGAACAGGAAGAAGTCTTAGCATTCCATCACAACAGTCACCACAATAGATTTTAGAACATATCTGTCACTCCAGAAAGAAACCTCATACACATCAGCATTCACTCCTCACTTCTCCCTAACCCGTTTGCCCTAAGCAACTACTAAATCTACCTTTGTCTCTGTATATTTGCTTATTCTGGACATTTCATGTAAATGGAATCACACAATACACGGCCTTTGTGTCTGACTTCTTTCCCTTATGTGTCCTAGGTTCAAGCATGCTGTAACATACATAGTACTTCATGTCTATTCATTGCTGAATAATATTCCATTATACTGACATACCACATTTTATCCATCTGCTCATCAGCTGATTGACAGTTGGATTGTTTCTATTTTTTGTGTCATTATGAGTGATGCTGCTGTGAATATTTGTGTACAAGTTTTTTTCTTGAGGTAAAATATACGTATAAAATTTGCTATCATTACCATTTTAAAGTGTGCCATTCAGCGGTCATAAATACACATACATTCTTTTGTTTTTCCCCTCATCTCCCTCTCCCCCCACCCTTCCTGGACTCTGGTAACTACCAAACTATTCTCTATCTTCATGGGATCCACTTTTCTAGCTGTCTCATATGAGTGAGAACATGCAATATTTGTCTTTCTGTGCTTCACTTATTTCACTTAACATAATGGCCTCGAGTTCCATACATGTTGCTGCAAATGGCAGGATTTTATTCTTTTTTAAGGCTGAGTAGTATTTTATTGTGCTTGTATGTATATGTACATTGTCTATGTAGATATGTGTATCATATTGTCTTTGTCCGTACCTCCGTTGATGGGAACTTAGATTGATTCCATATTTTGTCTATTGTGAACAGTGCTGTAATAAACATGGGAGTGCAGATAACTCTTTGACATACTGATTTCTTTTCTTTTGGAGATATATCAAGTAGTAGAATTGCTGAATCATATGGTAGCTGCATTTTTTTCTTTTTTCTGTTTTTTGTTTTTCTTTTTGTTTTTGTTTTTTGTTTTTTGAGATGGGGTCTTCCTCTGTCTCCCAGGCTGGAGTGCAATGGCATGATCTTGGCTCACTGAAACCTCCGCCTCCCAGGTTCAAGTGATTCTCCTGCCTCACCCTCCTGAGTAGCTGGCATTACAGGCGCCCGCCACCATGCCCAGCTAATGTTTTTTGTATTTTTAGTAGAGACGGAGTTTCACCATGTTGGCCAGGCTGGTCTCAAACTCCTGACCTTAGGTGATCCGCCTGCCTGTGCCTTCCATGGTGCTGGGAATACAGGCGTGAGCCACTGTACCTGGCCGTAGCTCTATTTTTAGTTTTTTAAGGAACTTCCAAACTGTTCTCCACAGTGGCTGTATTAATTTACATTCCCACCAACAGTGTGTGAGAGTTCCCTTTCCTCCACATCCTCGCCAGCATCTGTTATTGCCTGTCTTTTTTGATACGAGCCTTTTTAACAAGGGTAAGATGATATCTCATTGTAGTTGTGATTTGCATTCTCTGATGATCAATGATGTTGAGCACCTTTTCATATGCCTGTTTGTCATTTGTATGTCTTCTTTTGAGAAATGTCTGTTCATATCTTTTGCCCATATTTAAATTGGATTTTTTTTTTTGCTTAGAGTTGTTTGAGCTCCTTATATGTTCTGGTTATTAATTTCTTGTCAATGGATAGTTTGCAAATATTTTCTCCCATTCTGTGGGTTGTCTCTCCACTTTGTTTGTCATTTCCTTTGCTGCGCAGAAACTTTGTAGCTTGATGTAATCTTTCTTTTCTATTTTTGCTTTGTTGCCTGTGCTTTCGAGGTCTTTGTGTACAGGTTTTTGTGTAGATGTATGTTTCCTCGGAAGCTAACTTTTCGAACCAGACATCTAGTAGCATTTTTGTAACTTTCCAGATGTTCAATTCTTTGAACTGAGGGAATCTTGCCCATGTTCTGCCTCACCTTCCTCCAGGGAACTCCGGCCGAATCCCGGGAGAAGAACCGCGAGTGCATTCTGCTGGATTTCTTCGATGACCATGACATCTGGCACTTCCTCTCTGCTGCTGCTCTGTTTTTCTCATTCTTGGTGAGTTCGTATCTATCTTTTTGTGACTTCCTTCTCTCTTTACATCTTGTACTCTCATTTTCTTCTTCTGATCTTCCTTACATTGTTTTTTCATATTCCTCTCTAATTTTACTTTCTATTTCCCCCTTGTAATTCAATATACAGACCATCTTATTTCTTTTATAAATTTTATATCCTTTGGTTAGATCTTTAGTTTTTCTTTTACCCTTCAATATCTTTAGACACAGAGGGACAAAATTATTTTCCCTAAGTTGCACAGCACATTTTTTCTGAATTGGTTATTAGACCTACATGCCCGAAATTCCCCCAGGAACCACTTTTAGCAATTCTGATAACATTGGGTTATTCCTTCTCATGCCATACTCACATTCCTCCTCCTCCTCCTCCAGTCTCCCTGAATATTTCACAAATATTTTACATATTCCTTAAGTGGCTTGAGATAGCAGCCACGCCTCTGTTGCCTTCTGATCAGTCTGTCCCAAAATCTCTCCTGTAGTTTCTCTGTTTTTTTGCCCCAACCCTTTCTCAGAAGCCATGCATATTTATATCAACCCTGAATTATTGTTCCATCCTTTAATCCTAACTTTGACTTTCCCCAATTAAAAGTCCATGGTGCCTGTAGGCAGGTTCAATCGACAATTAACAACCCTACTAGACTCCCAGGCTCCAGACCTACTAGACGCCTGGGCTCCATGCTAAGTGGGTTCAGGCGGGCCGTATAACTTCAAGAGTGGAGCAGGGCTACCCCCTAGTGGCCAGTTTGGGAAGCTTAGCCAATCTGTATAAACGTTCCTTGTCTTTTACTTCTGATCGTCACCTTCATGAGAGAGACAGAGACAACAAAAGTGGAACCAAAGGTTCCACGTGGGGACAGTAGTAGTCGAGGGAACTAGAAATGGAGGAGAAGGGTACATTTCTTATATAGCAATACTCTATCCAACAGGACTTCATTCCCTTTGACTCTTGACCTAAATGTCCCCTAAGTAATGACTTCCCAGGCCACCCTATCAAAATTTTGTACCTCCCCATACCTGATACTTCCTATATTCCTTCCATTATTTAACTTATATCCTTAGCACTTATTACTATCTAATGGGCTATATTTTACTCATGTATTTGTTTCATGTCTAAAGCCCTCTTTAGAATGTAAGCTACATGGAGAATAGGGATTTTTGTCTCTTTCATTACAAACTATATCTCCATAGCATCTGGAATAGCACATCATAAACCTTCACGAATATTTGAATTAATTGACAAATGAATTGTATAATTAGAGTAAGTGCCTACTAAGAGCAAGGGATTGCAGAGAGCTGCAGAAGGCATGAGAATGAGAGGGAACTAACAGTTTCCAGTCTGTGGGCGTCTCAGAGAGAAAACAGGACTTAGTGTGGCAGTGACTGTCCATTCCTTTCATTTCCCTGTCCCTCTCGTTTCAGGTTTTGTTAACTTTGGATGATGACCTTGATGTGGTTCGGAGAGACCAGATTCCTGTCTTCTGAACCTCCAACATTAAGAGGAGGGGAGGGAGCGATCAATCTTGGTGCTGTTTCATGAAAATTACAGTGACCGCAGCAAAGTAACCACTGTCAGATGCTCCACTCACCCTCTGTAGAGCCAACTCTGCTTTCACACAGGAAGGAGAGGGCCTGCGGGAGATTTAAACCTGCAAGAAGGGAGGCAGAAGGGGAGCCATGTTTTGAGGATAGAGGCAAACCTGAGGAGCTGAGAAACACTCACTCCTTCCATGTGCAGCTCTGGGAGTACAACAGGGACAGGCACTGCATCCAAGTCAACTCGCCATCTTGGGGCCCCTCCCACCCTCAAGGAGACTTGCCAGCAATGGCAGAATGCTGCTGCACGCTTCCCTCTGGTTGTCGCCCTGCCCAGAAAGGCCAGCAGCTTGGATTCCTGCCCAGAAACTGTGTTGGCCCCCTTCACACCTCTGCAACACCCGCTGCTCCAGCAAGAGGATGTGATTCTTTAGAATATGGTGGGGAGGTGACCCCAGGCTCTGCCCTACTGGGATAGATGTTCTAGTGGCACCAGCTAGTCACCTCCCAGAAGAAACTCTGTATATTTCCCCTCAGGTTTCTGATGCCATCAGAAGGGCTCAGGAGTGGGGTTTGTCACGCATTCCTATTAACAAGTAACTGTCACTGGGACCAAGGCCTGGGTGCTTACATATTCCTTCGTGTCTCACTGACCTGTGTGGACCTCATCACTCTGACTCTGCCTTCTTGGAAAGGCCCTGTCACTCCACAGATGTCTGGCCAGCTTCAAGGCAGAAGGAGAAACAGGAAAAACTCTTTTAACAGCAGCACGAACAAGAGAAATGACTAACCATACTAAAAGACTGGTAACAGCAGCAGCAGCCAGACAGGCCTCACCTTAGGGACTTGGGCTGCCAGAGCAAATTCAGCAGAGTGAGCAGTGCTTTCTTGGCCCTCCCATTCACACAGCGCAGTTCTGTGCCCACATCACCTTTAGGGAAGAAATCAGTGTTCTAACCAGGGACACTACTTCAGGAGTCCTCCACAGCAAGTCTGCCATCTGTCACTTTATGTAGATCAGGGTTCTAGACTTCCTCCCTGAAGTTCTCAGAAGCAACTCTCAGGATGCACAGCTAATCTAGTATTGTCTCTCGGTTGCACCTGACTCTCATTCTCTCCCCAGTAAGGTGTTGGCAAGCTCAGCATCCAGGTTCCACTCTCACACTGTCTGGCATCTCTGAGTCTGAGAAGTCCTACATTGACCAGGCTCCCTTGTTGCCTGGAGTATGATGTAATCAGAAAATAGACACATAAATGTGCACATGCGTATATATTTGCTTGTGAAATTAAAGTCACCTCTCGCCTCTGCTTTCCTGATCATTTGTTAGAGACATGGATCAGGAATTTTTTAAAATGATTATTCTTTCTCTGAACTATTTGCATTGTGTTCATAAATCCATTTTAGAAGTTTGAACAGCAAGCTTTTCCCGATTTTCAAAACACAAAGATGCTTTCAGTGAACTATTCTGTGATTTTTTTAAAAGTCCCCAAATGTGTACTTAGCCTTCTGTTATTCTTTATTCTTTAAGAAGTGTTGGCTTCCATTGACCATATGAAGGCCACCAATTAAATGGTTAATCCAACATGTAAAAAAAATTTTGGCAGGGCACAGTGGCTCACGCCTGTAATCTCAACACTTTAGGAGGCTGAGGCAGGAGGATCACTTGAGCCCAGGAGATTGACGCGCAGTGAACTATGATTGCGTCCCTGCACTCCAGCCTGGATGACAGAGTGAGACCCCCATCTCTTAAAAAACAAAAAATAATAAAGATTTGAACCTGTTTCACTATGGCTGGTTTGACCTAATTTCTTTATCTTCACGCACTATGATTTCTAATCCACAGAGGACCAAGGGAGGAAATGTGAACACAAAGTCCATTCAAGTCGCCCTGTGGCTGCAGTGAATAAATGTTCAGATGCATAACCTGTTTGGTAGCTTGTTCGGGAAAATGTGAGTCGAAATGGGGAGAGGGCCCTGGAGGAAAGGGTGGACTGTGCTGCTGGAGCCTTCACTGTTTTCTGATCACGTCTGTCTTGTGCTACAAACTCACACACTGTGGTCAGTTTTGTTCCTGCAACAGTACTGAAAACCCAGACCAGGCTTGTTTTTACAAATACCAGTTCTAAATGTACGTGTTGCTAATTCTTTCCACAGCGCCAGTCTCACGGTTGGAAGACATAAAGTCATTCAGCTGTATCTGCAGGATTTACACAAGTGCTGGGGTGGAAGGGAGCACGGAGAGCTTAAAGAGCTTAACGAGCCATTTCTGTAGTACAGTGTCTATGATAACTCTCGCCTGGGTTCATGGACTTCGCTCTTTAAAAGGGAAAGGAAGAGTTACTCAGAAAGCCGAGTTCAACAGGAGCATAACTGGAGAAAAGCGGTCACTGTGAAGAGGCTCTTGGCAAAGTAAGCACAGAAGTAATAAGAGCAGTTCAGCTGGAGCGGGACAGAGATGTAGCAGCCAGAGGAGCAAAGCTGTGCACATAAAAAATGACCTCTTCACACCCTGACAAATGCTGGAGAAGCAGCCCGACCTGTTTATGCTCCACGGTTTACTGATGGATTTGCCCGGTTTTATTTTAGCAGCAGGAGAAGCCAGTGGAATGCCAGAGTCTATCTGGGGAAGGGACTTTCCATGACTGAAAGAGGTCACCGAGCTAGCTCCTTGGGGCAAAGAAAATGGCAGCTGCTCTCTATGTAACTCCAGGCACCCACCAGAAGTTTCTGTGGGGTAACAAAACGCATGTGTCGGTAAATCAAATACCCAAATCCTCCTCAATATGGGTGATAGTCTCTATCCAAAACTTAGGGGAAAGGGAGGAACAAAGATAAACACTATTCGCAGAAGGAACAGTACAATCTGTGGAAGATTCTGGAGTTCACCTACTCGCGGTGTGCCCTTGGGTAAGTGGCTGAAACTCTCACCTCCTCAGCTGGTACATCCCCATGATTCTATATGAGAATGGTGAAGGTGGAGGTGTGCAGGGTACCAGCAGCAGTGCTCACGCAGACAGGATCCTCAGCTCACCCTCCTGAATCCCACAGGGAGGCAGGGCAAGAGTGGATCCATCAGCCAGTCTGGGATCTCTCTCCTCCAGGGGCTCTTCATTGAAACCAACTGTTCCGTTTCCTGTCCTCAGCTCCAGGAGGCCCTGAACAGGTTGGGAGGCCTCTTCACCTTCAGAGACACTGCCCACAGCTGTTCAGCCTCCTCCCATCCCTACCCCCATCTTTGTCCTTTGTGGCTGCATTTCCCTGACTCTGGCCCTGAATATCCTTATTCCACCTCAGATGAAAAACAACAACAAAAAAATGCTACCAAAGCTAGGGCCAAGTGGGAAAGCCTGGCTATTTATAATGTGACACCTCATCACTGCTGTCTCTGCCCTGGGAATCTCAAGGAAAACCTAGGTTTTCTCCTTTCAACCCTGTTTCAGGGAATGCCACGTGCAAATGTTTCCCTCCCTTCCCACCCTTATTACCAAACATTCTGTAGGAGAAGCTTGCATCTTCAGCTAAGGAGAATGCTTCAGCCTACAGGTGACAAAACAGTCCCTGAAAGCAGAAGCATGGTTTTGAAATGAACCACTATGAATCTAATGTCCCTGGTGAAACTAAGAAGAAGCACTATCGGTAGAGATTCTGTTTGCTCTGCTCGAGTCAATGGAAAATGCTTGTTTACCGTGATTCCACCCAGCTTGTAGTAGTTTTGTTTTTTGTTTTAACACTGGAGGAGACAAGATATATTTACATGGCTAAGTTTTAATGTCTCCTCAATACGAAGGCACCTTTGTTAACAAGGTTAAGTGCATGTTAAATCTTAGGCCTGAATACTCATGAATTCGAGGAATCTGGGGAAAAGTCACAGATCAGCCTTCACCGCTGAGTTTCTGGAACACCAGAGTAAGGGAGTTTCACCTGGGTCTCCTCTGTAGAAAGACACCTCTACTCAATGAATTCCAAGGCAGGGCCTGTTTACACTGGACAGCTTTCCTGAAGCATGGTCTTGCTATTCTTATTGTAGTACAAAAAAGACTAGATGGTCACCATTGTTCATGAAGAAGTACCCTTTGCTCCCCCAATTTTAGCGAGAAGATCCCTGCCTTCTTCTTAAATATCTCTAGATCAAGAGATTTTACCATTTTCCCTGAATTCTTAAAATTGTTTAAATTCCTTGGCTCTGTCCTACATCCTTTTGTCTACCTTGAAGTCCCTGTCATCTAAGGTTTATTCGTTTCACTGGAGATGAACAATAGCTGGCATTTTTGTAATATAAAAGAGCCTTGAAGTCATGTTACATTTCAGTCAAGTGCTAAGTAAAAACTAGGGGTCCCATCCCCTGTCCCAGCATTATAGTTATGATTTAGAAATCAACAGATTTAAACAGTGAAAGATTTTCAAATCAAGGCAAGAGAAATCTGATATACAGTCTCCACATGGCTTGCTCCTGGGCCCCTGTTTTATATTTAAATCTTGACTTTTTTGTGTGAATTATGACTCTAGGTGCTTCAGGCAGAATATCATCCAAAATAATTCAAACAATCTCTCTTTTAGGGTGTGCGACATTACCATCCCGGGAAGAAGTGGGTTTGCATTTTATGATTTACATTAAATTGTTTATCTGAACCTTTCACAAGGCACCCTGGTACTAGACAGGCCTCTTCTAGGAAACAGGACATCTTTAGGCATGAGGTTTACTCTGCTTTTATCTCAACATGGGACACCTTGCGAAGTAATAAGCTTTTTGAGGGGGTGCATTTCCCCTTTATTCTCTCATCACATCTCTGTTCACTTACATAGAATCAGAAATACAGTTTTACTAAACAGTCACGAAATATTTGGGCTACGCACTGTGAGAAACTGGGCACAGCCGTGAACAAAATGCACAGCATCCCTTCCGACATGTGGTCTACAGTCCACTAGGGCAGATGGACACGAAAAAAACAGATGATTATAATCTGTTTGTGATAATCAGGCCAAAAACTACAAGAAGAGAACATCCTTATAAGAATCTTATCATTACGTGCAGAACAGAAAAAAAATTCAAGTAATTGTCAGCAATGTTTATGCTGAAATGTAAAGCCCTAATTGCTGATAGCATCTCTCTCACAACCGAATTCCTTGAGAGCATATTTGGTTCTGGAGGCCTCCCTAAGAGACCTCTTCAGGGAGGTTCAGGCTTTCTCTATGGTTCCCAGTTCGACCACAAAACCAAACACAGAAATAAAGTAATTAGGGAGACCCAGCTTGAGCTCTGGTATCAGAGAAGGATGCTGGTTCTCAGGGAAGGGTGGCTTTGAAGAAATAGGCTTCTCACTGAGATTCCTCCAAACATGTCTGAGAATTTCAAGTTGACTTTCAAAGGCTAGAACTTTATAATAATTATGTGGATGGAACGTTCATGAAAAGGAAAACTGAGATGCAGCAAGAATAACGTAAACCTGGAAGACCTCAAATGGAGACTCATTCGAAGGTCAAGCTCAAGCAGTTAGTGATTTCTGAAAGTCTAAGGGGGAAGGGAACAGATATGATTTTAGCCTGAACCATCCCTAAAAGCCGTGAATGTGGAAGGTGACTTTAAACAAGAAGGTCAATGACCAGCAGTTTGGGAGGTCGAGGCGAGTGGATCACCTGAGGTCAGTAGTTCGAGCCCAGCCTGGTCAAAATGGCGAAACCCTGTCTCTACTAAAAATACAAAAAAAAAAAAAAAATTAGCCAAGTGTGGTGGCTTGCATCTGTAATCCCAGCTACTTGGGAGGCTAAGGCAGAAGAATCCCTTGAACCCTGGAGGCAGAGGTGGCAGTGAGGTGAGATGGTGCCACTGCACTCCAGCCTAGGGGACAGAGCAAGACTTCATCTCAAAAAAGAAAAAATAAATTAGCTCAGCGTGTTGGCATGCGCCTGTAGTCCCAGCTACTCAGGAGGCTGAGGCACAAGAATCTCTTGAGCCTGGAAGGTGGAGGTTGCAGTGAGCCACGATTGCACCACTGCACTCCAGGCTGAGCAACAGAGGGAGAGTCTGCCTCAAAAAAAAAAAAAAAACACCAACATTCATCATCGGGCACTCTGCCAAGGGTTTTATACACATAACTACATCTAATCCTGAAAAATCTCCCTGAGAAGTTATTACTATTACCATTAGTTCCATTTCCTAGATGGAGAAACTGAAACTTGGAGAAGTCACTGTTCAGTAGGTGAAGTGAATGGTGCAGAAACCTGGACTAATAGGAATGAGTGGCTCAGGTAATAAGAACAGAGAGAAGGACAACAGATTGTGCTGCAATGAAGATTCACCTTTAATTTTTGTGTGTACCTATATGTGCAAAACACAGGCCTAGAATTATATAACTGTTGATGGTATTAACAAAAAGAAAAGCATTTTCCAAAATATGGAAGACATATGCCTGATATACAAACCTGAGTAACAATGGAACTCATTGTGCCTTACGAAAGCTAATCAATAAAACCGCGGCTGTGGAGCATTTTGGCTCTCTAAACTGGAACAGCTGGATTTATATAAGGACCGTTGCTTCAGGTTCTAAGCTTGTAAAGTTGAGAACCAAAGTTCTTTTTATAAACTCAATGATTGCACTTGGCAAAACACTGTCGACCCAAAGATTCATTTTAAATTAAAATATATGTGGCATAAAGCATCAGGTTACTACTGGCAGCCTGTTGTTTCAAAAACGAAATTTAAAATGGAGAGAAAGCACAGGAATGTAGTGGAGTTATTTATTTTCTTTTTTTTTTTTTTTTTTGAGGCGGAGTCTCGCTCTGTCGCCCAGACTGGAGTGCAGTGGCCGGATCTCAGCTCACTGCAAGCTCCGCCTCCTGGGTTTACGCCATTCTCCTGCCTCAGCCTCCCGGGTAGCTGGGACTACAGGCGCCCGCCACCTCGCCCAGCTAGTTTTTGTATTTTTAGTAGAGACGGGGTTTCACCGTGATAGTCAGGATGGTCTCGATCTCCTGACCTCGTGATCCGCCCGTCTCGGCCTCCCAAAGAGTTATTTATTTTCTAAAAGACATTCAGTCGCCTAGTGCGTTGGCTCATGCCTGTAGTTCTAGCGCTTGGCAGGGGGACCACTTGAGGCCAGGAGTTTGAAACCAGCTTGGACAACATAGCAAGGTCCTGTCTCTACAAAAAAAGAAAATTAGAATTCAAAAATTCAAAAAGTTGTCAGGAGTTTAAAAGTTATCCAAAGCTGCCTCCAAAACCAATCTGTGCTGGCCCCACGGATCAGGCAGAATCTACAGCTCCCTCAGTGGTCAAACCATCTTTGTTCTTGGTCTCTGGGCCCAGCTCTCTCCTCCTATAAGGTAGTAGTTTCATCCCAGCTACTTTAAATTTTCTTCCCCAACCAACCATGAGGATGGTTATGGAAAATACATTTAAAACCTCATTTGTCCTCAACAACAACCCTGTGAGGTATGCAGGACAAGTAATAATAACAATAAACAGGTAAGAATGAGAAGCAAAAGGACACAAAGAAGTTATGCCACTTTCCCAAAGTCACAGCCAGGTAACAGGGGAACAACACACAAAATAGTGCCATGCCTTCTAAAGAATTACAGTGCGTTTGTTCACACCTGTAATCCCAGCACTTTGGGAGGCTAAGGAGGGAGGATCTTTTGAGCCAGGAGTTCAAGATCAGCCTGAGCAACATAGTGAGACCTTGTCTCTCCAAATTTTTTCAACTAACCGGGCAAGGTGATGCACACTTGTAGTTCCAGCTACATGAGTAGGTGAGGCAGGAATATCCCTTGAGCCCAGGAGTTTGTGGTTGCAGTAAGCTATGATCACACCACTGCACTCCAGCCTGGGTGACAGAAAGATCTCTCTTT
This sequence comes from Colobus angolensis palliatus, assembly GCF_000951035.1. NCBI lineage: Eukaryota > Metazoa > Chordata > Mammalia > Primates > Cercopithecidae > Colobus > Colobus angolensis. The sequence goes on from NW_012115044.1 coordinate 603,103, forward strand.
GAGACCTCTTTTTAGAACTTGTCTCAAAAAAAAAAAAAAAGCAATGACAGTAAAATGACTTTTAGATATTGCCTACTCAGGGGAAATTTATTAAGAGAAAACCAACATCTATTCAAACTTCCAGCTGGGTGCAGTAGCTCAAGCCTGTAATCCCAGCACTTTGGGAGGCCGAGGTGGGTGGATCACTTGAGGTCAGGAGTTTGAGACCAGCCTGGAGAACATGGTGAAACCCCGTCTCTACTAAAAATACGAAAATTAGCCAGGCATGGTGGTGGGCGCCTATAATCCCAGCTACTCTGGAGGCTGAGGCAGGATAATCGCTTGAACTCAGCAGGCAGAGGTTACTGTGAGCTGAGATCACGCCATTGCACTCCAGCCTGGGTGACAGAGCGAGACTCCATCTCAAATAAAAAAACAAACTTCCATAGATAATTTTTTCTTAATCTTTTCATTTAGGTATAAAATATATTCAGTAATGGACAAAATGTATACTATTCTTAAGTGTATATGGGTTGATGAATTTTTACATATATATACACACATATGCATGTACACACATGCACACATACATTCACCAATGTAACCACTGTTAAGATGCAAAACATGGTAGGCCCGGCGCGGTGGCTCAAGCCTGTAATTCTAACACTTTGGGAGGCCGAGACGGGCGGATCACGAGGTCAGGAG
>NW_012115044.1:607804-608698 GCF_000951035.1 Colobus angolensis palliatus
AGGGGAGGGAGAAAACATTTCCGTCATTCTCATACCTGTACCAAATCAATCCCTGCCCCAGAGATAACTACTATTCTGTCTGACTTTTCTCACCATGTAGGATGTACTCCTGGGCTCAAGTGTTCCTCCCACCTCGGCCTCTCAAAGGGCTGGGATTACAGGCATGAGCCACCACACCTACCCAGTATCTGTGAGATGTATCTGTGTGCATCAGTAGCTTCATTTTGCAGTATATGACATTTCATTTATGTTTTTTCCTATTGATCAACATTTGAGCTGTTTCCAGTTTGCGGCTACTTTAAAGAAAGCTGCTATATGAACTTTTTTTTTTTTCCCCCCCGAGATGGAGTTTCACTCTTGTTGCCCAGGCTGGAGTGCAATGGCATGCAACCTCGGCTCACTGCAACCTCTGGCTTCCAGGTTCAAGTGGTTCTCCTGCCTCAGTCTCCCGAGTAGCTGGGATTACAGGCACCCACCACCACACCCAGCTAATTTTTTGTATTTTTAGTAGAGACAGGGTTTCATCATGTTGGCCAGGCTGGTCTCGAACTCCTGGCCTCAGGTGATCCATCTGCCTCGGGCTCCCAAAGTGCTGGGATTACAGGCATGTGCCACCGTGCCTGGCCAACTATGAACATTCTTATACATATCTTTTGGTGAGTTTTTTTCCATGGTATATACTTAGTATACTACAGAATTGCTAAGTTACAGAGTAGGTATGTCTACATCATTAAAGGATACTGCTAACAGTTTTCCAAAGGGGTTGTACCAATTTACACCCTCATCAGTGCTGTATGAGAGTTCCCATTGTTCCACATCTTTGCCAGCATTTGGCATTTATCAGTTCGTTCTAATTTGGCCTCTCTAGATGAGAATGAAGTGGTATCTCATTGT
>NW_012115044.1:608893-612531 GCF_000951035.1 Colobus angolensis palliatus
TTGGTCAGGCTGGTCTTGAACTCCTGACCTCAGGTGATCTGCCCACCTCAGCCTCCCAAAGTGCTGGGATTACAGGCATGAGCCACCGTGCTCGGCCCCTATTTTGCATTTCTATGATGACTAATGATGTTGAGCCCTTTTTCATAGACTTCTTAGCCATTTGCGTGAAAGATTGTTCAAGTTCTTTGCCCATTTTGAAAATCAGCTTATGAGTCATTTTAAAAATCTTTGACAATCTGTGACTTGATGAAAAAAATTCTGAATTTTAATGAAGTCCAATCTAACAATTTTTTTCTTATATGGTTATGGTTGGCTATTTCCTATGGTGTCTTCTAAAATACTAGTTCTCAACTTTTTTAGTCTCAGGATCCATTTATACTCTTAAACACTTTTGAGGAACCCAAAGAGTTTTTGTTTATGTAGGTTGTGTCTGTCAATATTTAGCATATTAGAAATAAAAATTGAAAATTTATAAATATTTATTAATACATTTAAAGATAATAAACTCATTACATAATACAAATAACATTTTATGGAAAATAACTACATTTTTCCAAACAAACAAAAATTGTGAGAACGTTGATACTGTTTTACATTTCTATAATCTGTTTAATGTCTGACTTGATAGACAATAGCTGAATTCCTGTACGGGTTTCTGCATTCACTTTGCTGTAGTATGTGTTTTGCTTGAAGTACTGTCAAGTATCACTTAACGATGGTGATACATTCTGAAAAATGTGTCATTAGGGGATTTTGCTGTTATGCCAACATCATGGAGTGTACTTACACAAACCTTCATGGTACAGCCTACTACACACCTAGGCTACAAACTTGTATAGGATGCTACTGTACTGAATACTATAGACAACTGTAACACAATGGTAAGTATCTGGGTATCTAAACATATGTAAACATAGAAAAGGTACAGTAAAAATATGGTATAAAATATTTTTAAAATGATGCACCTATACATAGGGCACTTACCATGAACAGAGCTTGCAGGACTGGAAGTTGTTCTGGATGAGTCAATGAGCAAGTGGTCAGTGAATGGGAAGGCCTAGGACATTACTCTGCATTAAACTTATAAACACTGTACACTTAGGCTACACTAAATTTATTTTCTAAACAAATATTTTTCTTCAATAAATGAAACAACTTACTATTACATTTTTACTTTTAAACTTTTTAATTTTTTAACTTTTCTATTCTTTTGTAATAACAGCTTCAAACACAAACACATTGTAAAGTTGTACAAAAATATTTTCTTTCTATCTTTATTCTACACTTTTTTCTATTTTTAAACTTTTTTATTTTTTATTTTCTTTTCTGAATTTGAATAAGTGTCAGTAATTTTTTATTTTCTTACTTTTTAAACATTTTGTAAAAAACTAAGACACAAACATACACATTAGCCTAGGGTCAGGACAGTCAATATCACTGTCTTCTGCCTCTCCATCTTGTCCCACTAGAAGGTCCCCACGGGCAAACACACAGGGAGCTGTCATCTCCTATGACAACAATGCCTTCTGGAATACCTCCTGAAGGACCTGCCTGAGGCTGTTTCCCAGTTAACTTTTTAAAAAAATAAGTAGAAAGGGTACACTCTACAATAACAATAAAACTATGGTATAGTAAATACATAAACCAGTAATATAGTCATTTATTATCATTATCAAGTATTGACTACTGTATATAATTTTATTGCTGTACTTGTATGTGACTAGTAGCACAGTAAGTTTGTTTACACCAACATCACCACAAACACATAAATAATGCCTTGTGCTAGGGCGTTATGATGGCTATCATGTCACTAGGTGATAAGAACTTTTCAACTCCATTATACCTCATGGAACGAACGTCACGTATATTCAGTCATTGAGCAAAATGTCCTCATACAGCACATAACTATGTATGAAGAAAATCTAAACTCAAACTAAAATATGTAGTTGAAAAGGGAAGAACATTTTAGTAGCCTTTTTAGATAATTGTGGGTATTTTTCTCCAATACTATACCAAAACTCAACAAATGGTAGCTCCCCAAAATTGGTTGCAATGGCATTTGAAACCATATCAGTAAACTTTTCATGTTGTGTTACATTGAAATTCATTGGTCTATTTTGCACTTGAATGGATTTTTTTTACTCACGCATGGTTTTGTAACAGCATGACTTGGCCATTTGGAAAATACTGGTTCACTTATTTATACAAACCTTCCAAACATTGACACATTTCATTATACAATTATTAATAAATACATATACAATTCATTAATATCACCACTCATCTCATCAGAGAAGTCTTAGTGGGAACCTGTCAAGCTCACAGTGGCAAATACTGTGATGGGCTCGTTTCATTCATTTTTGAGAAAATGTCTGTCAAATACTCAAGTCTAAATAACCATAGATTTTAGCCATTCTTTTTTTTTTTTTGAGATGGAGTCTTACTCTGTTACCCAGGCTAGAGTGCAGTGGCACAATCTTTGGTCACTGCAGCTTCTGCCTCCTGGGTTCAGGCGATTCGTGTGCCTCAGCCTCCTGAGTAGCTGGGACTGCAGGTGCATGCCACCCCCAGCTAATTTTTGTATTTTTAGTAGAGACAGGTTTTGCCATGTTGGCCAGGCTGGTCTTGAACTCCTGGCCACAAGTGATCCACCCACACCAGACTTCCAAAGTGCTGGGAATACAGATGTGAGCCACCACACCCATCAGCCATTCTTTCTGCTAAAAATAGCAATCTATGAAACAGTATTCCATTAAAAAAGCCACTATTTTCTCCCACGCTTCAAACAATTTCCCTAGTGCTTTCCCTTGAGCTAACTGTTATACTTTGGTTTGCAACAGAAGTATTTTATGTTTGCTTTCCATGTGGTCCCAGAATACCAAATACTAATGTAATGTTTAAAGATAATATTAAAAGGAAGTGTACTCAAGGGTCAAATTTTAATAAAATTAATACATTTTATTGCTCCATCAAGGACATTCTAAGGTGAACTTTTTTTTACTATGAGTTTATGATGATCATTAGGACAGTCGTGATGCCATTGCCTTGATTCATGCTACAGGATCAGCAATTTTACCCACCACTGCTTTTACACTGTAAGCACAAACATGGACACAATGTATAGGCATGCCACATCTTAGTACTAGCAAAAAAACACTTTTGACCTTATGGACTCCTGAAAAAGATTTCAGAAAACCCCGGAGATTCTGGGGGCCACATTTAAAAACCACTATTCTAGGATCTTTAGTGTTTTACCTTTCACAATTAGGTCTAGAATCCATCTCAAATTAATTTTTATGTGTACTTTGAGGTAAGGGTCTAGTTTTCCCCCTCCCCCTACAGATATCCATTAGCATCAGCACAATTTATTGAAAAGACAATCTTTTACTCACTGAAATGCAATTGGCAGCTTTGTCATCAATCAATTGACTATATATGTGTAGTCTATTTCTGAAATTTCCGTTTCCTTCCATCAGTTTACCATCTATCATTGTGCCATTATCACACTGTTTTAATTACCAAGTTTTACACTAATTTTTTGGTAGTTTAAGTCTTCTAACTTTGTTCTTTAAGATGGTCTGGGCTATTCTAGGATCTTTACATTTATATAATTATTATATTAAATACTATATAAATTT
>NW_012115044.1:613183-623676 GCF_000951035.1 Colobus angolensis palliatus
ATGGTCTCGATCTCCTGGCCTCGTGATGCGCCCGCCTCGGCCTCCCAAAGTGCTCGGATTACAGCCGTGAGCCACTGCACTTGGCTCTTTCTGCTTCTTTTGAGCTCCTTTAATTTCTCCCAGCAACATTTTATAATTTTTGGTGGGTAGCTTTATTGCTTAGTAATACACTGTCAGGGAATACCACTAAAATGTTGAATAATTATCATTCTTGTCTTGTTTCTAACTTCAGGGGGATATCATTAAGTGTGGCAGCTGTGGGGTTTTGTTTTTGTTTTTTTGTAGATGTGCTTTATCAGATTGAGAATGTTTCTCTTTCTATTTTGTTTAGAATTTTTGCCATAAATGGATGCTGAATTTTACTAACTGTTTGAGTTACTATATGATTTGTTCCTTTATTCTATTAATACTAGTTGAAAAATTGATTTTAAAGTGTTAAAACAACTTAGCTTTCCTGAAATAAACACCATATGATGATGATGTACTGTTCTTTTCCTATATCACTAGATTCAATTTGCTGACATTTTGTTTAGCATTTTCATACTTATGTTTATTCAGGATATTGACCTACAGTTTTCTTTTACTGTAATGTAAGTTTTGATATTGAGGTCATGTTAACTTCCTAAAGCAAGTTTAGAAGTGTTCCATCTTTCTCTAGTTTGTGAATTTGAGTAGATTAGTGTTACTTCTTCCTTTGATATTTAGAGGAATTTACCCCTGAAATCACTTGAGCTTGAAATTTTCTTTGTAGGAAGGTTTTTTAAAAAACCAACTTTACTGAGAGATAGTTCACCATAAAATTCACCCATCTAAAGCATACAATTCAACAGCTTTTTAGTCGATTCACAGAGTTATGCAACATTACCATGATTAATTTTAAAACGTTTTCACCACCCCCAAAAGCAATCCCACACCCGTTAGCAGTCATTCCTCATTGTCCTCCAAAGCTCCCAGCCCGAGATACCTACTAATCTACTTTCTGTCTCTATAGATTTGCCTATTCTGGACATGTCATAGAAATGGAATCCTATAATATGTAGTAGGAAGATTTGAAATAATAGATTCCATTTCATCAGTAGGTATAAGACTATAAAGATTTTCTATTTCTTCTTGTATCTACTTTGATAAGTTGCATTTTTCAATAATTTTGTCAAGTTCCTCTAAGTTGTCAATATTATTGGCATAAAGTTGTAAATAATATTTTATGTTTTTAATTTCTGTATGTTTGTGATGTCCTCTTTTATATTCATGATATTGATCATTCGTATTATCTTCTTTTTTCCTGGTCTTTTTTTTTTTTTTTTTTTTTGAGACAGGGTCCCATTCTGTCACCCAGGCTGGAGTGCAGTTGCGCAATCTCAACTCACTGCAATCTTCACTGCTCAGGGTCAAATGATTCTCCCACCTCAACCTCCCTGGTAGCTGCAACTACAGGAGTGCACCACCACACCTGGCTAATTTTTGTATTTTTTTGTAGAGACAGGGTTTTGCTGTGCTAGAATTACAGGCGTGAGCCACCACATCTGACCTCTTTTTTCTTTTTTAGCCTTTTCTAAGGATTGTTGATTCTCTCTGTGAGTTATCTACTTTCTATTTTATTGATTTCTGCTTTATTATACTTTTCCTTTGACTTACATTGGGCTTAATTTACTATTTTTCCAGCTTCTGGAGATGGAAACTGAAATCACTGATTTTTTTCAAATTCTCTTTTTTTACATAGGCATTTAAAGCTATACATTTCCCTCAAATTAATGCTTTAGCTACATCACACAGGTCTCTCTCTCTCTCTCTCTCTCTCTCTCTCTCTCTCTCTCTTTCTCATCTCCCTTATCTCCCCCGCACTCTACCCAAACATTACAAAGACTTCTTTCAGGTGGTGGGCTACCTCATCCAGGGACTTCTCACACTTTGTAAGTTTGTGTAGTCCTGAATCAGGAATAAACATTTGAATTACTTGTGGCCTCTGGTTCTTATGTAGTGTGTTTGACATCCAACAGCTTTAAAGGGGTGGGAACAGCAGATCCAGTAGCAAAGTCAGGTCATAATAATCTGATTTGACTATAGCCATATTAGCTTTCTTTTGATTAGCATTTATATATCTTACATATCTTTTTCCATCCTTTTACTTTTAATTTTTCCTTATAATTAAGGTGGGTTTTTTGTGCTTTTTATAAACAACTTAGAGCTGATTCTAATTTTTTTAATTCAGTCTATTTTTAAAATTTTAAATGGTCATTTCAATCTGTAACTACTGATATAGTTGTAAGTCCATCATTTTACTATTATTTTTCTATTTGTTCTGTTTTGTTTTATTCATTTTTTGTGACTTATTTAAGTGTGTCCTTAAATATTTAAGTATTTGATTAAATACATTGAATAATCAAGTATTTTGTTATTCCCTTTTACCTTCTCTATTTTATCTTATCTATTAGCATTTCAGTTTTGCCATATTGTATTATTCTTTTGAAATTATAATACAGAACCTTGATTTATTACCATCTACCTTTATCATTTTCTACAACTTCTCAGCAATAAAATATACACACCAGTTTTACTTCATTTATCCTCTCACTTTGTCTTATTATTGTCATCTATTTTACTTCTGCATTTGCATAAGCCTTACAAGACATTGTTATTGTTTTAAATCTCAATATTCTTTTATATTTGCCAATAATTTACCCTTTCAAGCCCTCTTCACTTCTTTCACCTGGGATCATTTTCTGGCAAACCAAATAACTTCCTTTAAAATTTCTTGTAGTGCTGGTCTACTGGTAAAACAAAATATTGCTCAATTTTTGTTTGTATGAATATGTGTTTCTCTTTTAGTTTTTAGGGAATTTTCATAATTTATAGAACTCCATGTTGGTAGGGCTTTCTTTTGTTTGTTTGTTTGTTTGTTTTGGGGTTTTTTTTTTGTCCTTTAAAGATGCCATTCCACTGTCTCCTAGCTTCCACTACTTTTGTTATAAAGTCAGCAGTCCTATTGTTTCTTCTTTGAAGGCAATTTATCTTTATCATCCAGGTGCTTTCAAATTTTCTTCTTTTCTTTTTCCTTTTTTTGAGATGGAATCTCACTCTCTCACCCAAGCTGGACCAAGCAGCTGAGATTACAGGTGCCCACGACGATGCCTGGATAATTTCTGTATATTTAGAGACAGGTTTCACCATGTTGCCCAGGCTGGTCTCAAACTCCTGACCTCAAATGATCTGCCTGCCTCGACCTCCCAAAGTCCTTTATCTTTAGAGTTCAGATGTTTGCTTATGATAAATAAGTGTAACTTTCTTTACTATCCTACTGTGGGTTCACTAAACATCTAGAATCTATAGTTAATATATTTATCAGTTTTGAACATTTTCATCCATCAAATATTACTTCTGTCCAATTCTCTCTTCTCTCTGTTTGAGACTTTAGTGATACATAAGTTGGGTATTTTGACAGTGCCCCACACATATCTTGCATTTTGATCACTCTTTTCTATTCCTTTTTCTCTCTGTGCTTTGGTTTGATTACCTATTGACTAATATGTGTACTTTACTACAAATTTATTTAAGAATTTCCTGGCTGGGCGCAGTGGCTCACGCCTGTAATCCCAGCACTTTGGGAGGCCGAGGTGGGTGGATCACAAGGTCAGGAGATCGACATCATCCTGGCTAACACGGTGAAACCCCATCTCTATTAAAAATACAAAAATATTAGCCAGCTGTGGTGGCAGGCGCCTGTAGTTCCAGCTACTCGGTAGACTGAGGCAGAAGAATGGCGTGAACCTGGAAGGCAGAGCTTGCAGTGAGCTGAGATCACGCCACTGCACTCCAGCCTGGGCAACAGAGCAAGACTCCATCTCCATCTCGAAAAAAAAAAAAAAAAAGAATTTCCTAATTTCACTTTTCCAGCTCTAGATGTTCATTCTGTTCTTTTTTTCCATTATTTGTCAGGTTTACTGAAGTATAACTTACACACAAAATCCACCCAACAGAGTACAATTCTGTGACTTTTAACAACACAAGATATAGAACATCTCCCCCCATAATTTGTTCCTCTTTGTAGTCAACCCTTCCACCTTTCCCCAGCAACTACTGTTTTGTTTCATTTCTATTTTTATAAATTGTAATTCTCTATTTTTATCCTATTTTTAAATTTTTCCATTTTAATATATTTTATAGTTTTTTAAAGCCATTGTCTGTGCATCTGGATCATCTGTGGGTCTACTTATACAATCTGCTTTTCTTTCTGCTTATTGGCCACATTTCCTAGATATTGGATACATTTTCTGGGGATTGTATATAAAAGAACATTAGAGATTAAGGTTGATGAGGCAGGAGAATGGCGTAAACCCGGGAGGCGGAGCTTGCAGTGAGCTGAGATCTGGCCACTGCACTCCAGCCTGGGCGACAGAGCAAGACTCCGTCTCCAAAAAAAAAAGGTTGATGGTATTTTCCACCAGAGAGGGTTCACGTTTTCTTTGTTAGGCAGAGAGTATTGAGCTGTATGAGAGCTGGGATGTAGCGTTAGATTCAGTTTGCCTCTGGTTTTAAATGTCTTGAGAATGACACCTGCTCCCTCTAGCAGGACTTTATTTCCTGTGCTTCATGAAACTATGGGTGCTTTCACTCTGCCTTTTCAGCCCAGACTCATCCAACATCCCCAGGGGAAAAAGGACCAGAGATCTCAGCTTACATAGAAATGTAATTTCTCTCTGGAATTTTGTTCAGATAGTTAGTTCTATTTGTAATTGCTGTTAATTCCAAAAACTAAACTATAACTTTTTAGATTAAATGTAAGCATAGTGTTTGCATCTTTATGATTTATGTCTTTCGTGGCATAATAGGGCTTCTTGTATAATCAAAATGTATGTTCCATCTATAACATCTGAATGGGAGTTGGTATGCAATAGTAGGAAGTTAGCCCTTCACAGTCAGAATACTAACTTTTAATCTGAAGTCCCAAGAAGGTAGGTCAAGGAAAATATTGTGAGCTTTAATTTTCTGGAGTACATGTGAGAATAAGTGGTGTCTAAGGTCCTCATTTAACCTTTTATTTTTATTTTATTTATTTATTTTGAGATGGAATCTTGCTCTGTTGCCCAGGCTGGAGTGCAGTGGTACAATCTTGGCTCACTGCAACTTCTGCCTCCCAGGTTCAAGCAATTCTCCTGCCTGTCTCCAGAGTAGCTGGGATTACAGGTGTGCACCACCACACCCAACTAATTTCTGTATTTTTAGTAGAGATGGGGTTTCACCATGTTGAACAGGCTGATCTCGAATCCCTGACCTCAAGTGACCCACCCACCTTAGCCTCCCAAAGTGCTGGGATTACAGGTGTGAGTTACTGTGTCTGGCCACTTTACCTTTTAAAACTTTAGGATATATTTTAGACATTCACAGGACAAAGACTTCAGGCATAAATGAGATCAACACCTGAGCATCTGCTACCCAGTGCAATAGAATATAACAATACTTTTGAAGTACTCCTCCCTCCTTGATATCATCCACCTTCATCCTTTTCTAAGAAGTAGCCATTATCCTGAATGTTGAGTTTATCATTTCCTTATCATTTTTACCACACCTGTAGGCTAGCCCAAACAATAAGTTGTCTTGATGTATGGGCATTTAAACTTTACATCACTCTATACTGTACAAGTTCCCGTGCAATTGTTTTGCCTCCAGGCTTCATGCTTGTGAGTTTTGCTAAGTGATGTGGGTAGCTATCAGGAAAGACCTAACTTGTCTCACAGTTCTGTGCTTCAGTTTCCTCCACTATAAAATCAGCAGAGAGTTTAAAGTGGATCATCTTGAAATACTCTTCCAGATCTGAAACTCTGATTTTACTTTTTATGAGTATAGAGGTATACAGTTTGTTCTAATAATATAGTTCTGGTCATAATTATGATTTGAGGTCTGCTGGTTGATCAGGAACACAATCCCTATGGTAAATATGTCATGGCATTATTTTCAGATGTTATAGCAAAATTTAAAGATTATTTGAATAGAATACTTCAGTGCAAGACAAGCCACTTCAATGCAGGTTTGAAGTGGCACATGCAATGATCAGGGAAGACAGAATTTACAATGCAAAAATGCAAAGTTTATTTTCTTAAATAAAATACTATATTCATATCTATACAAATAATTATTACAACCATTAAAATGTTACATTTAACAATAAAAATTTCCAAACTTTAAACAAGAGGATGGTTCAGAATATTCACACCCTAATACAATGCATTTGTAAAAAGATGTCAAAATAAACAGGACCTATTCTTATTTACAACTGTAGGACAATCCTGATCATATTATACATATCTGCTCTGGATTCCATTACAAAACAAATTAGTTTCCATAAGAATTATAAACCAGGAAATTTACAGTAATAGGACACAGTGTGCAGCGGACACTGCTGCCATGGTAATAGATACAAATATTACACTATTGAAAGCACTAAAATTAGTTATTTTCTGGTGACTGCCCTACAGTAAGCTTCTCACCCAGTGTATCTATAAATAATTTGTGAAGGTAATTATGTTCTCCTCAGATTTTCAACTTTAACCAAAGTGAAAATATATATATATATATATATGTGTGTGTGTATATATATTTATATAGCCTGCTGAAAGTGGAAGCGAATCTTTTCTTCACAGTAACACAACTGCAGCATCTTAACACTGTCTGGTCCCTTTCTTCTTGGAAGATCAACAGTTCAACTCCCCTTAATGGTTACCACTGTAGTCAAGCCCAGTACCTTAGTGACTTCACAGGTGAAAAATGATTTGAAGACTTCAGGGGTGGGAGCACAGAGAAGTCTCAGAAAACTGAAGGGATTTTGATACATCTAACTTTAAGTTCCTATGACATAGTATGGTGCTAGCATGGTGTATAGCTGTATACACAACTGAGGGAAAAAATCAAAGATCATCTTTTTGAAAAATGTGTTAAACTACAAATAGTTATCTTCTGTCTTATGAAATCTCTAATGACAGGATTATGCAGTCATCCAAAATGCCCCAATTTGTGTATCATGCCCAACATTTACAACCCAAGTTGGTTCAAGTTTATGAAGCATCTGACCACATACACGTGCCAGAAAAAGATTACAGTTGGTACAGTTTGTGTAAATCTAGAAATAAGGATGTTGAATGACCACCACATACAAGCTCTGAGTTTAACAGGAGTTTTGCTACTAACTAGTAAGTTTGTTTTTTTGTTGTTTTTTGCTCTTTTTTTTACAAATCAACATCAAAGATGGCTCAGAGAATGATAAGGCAACAGTGAGAAACATCAGCTGTACTTGTCGAGAAGGTGTCTGATTACACAGCATGTACCATCCCAGCTGGCCCTTTGCTGTAACAGAGGAGTGGGTGAGTGATATGTTCCAACAGCTGGTCTAAAGACCAGAGGCACAGTTTCAGGTAAAGTGCAGGAACAGGGTAGAGGCTACAGGTGGAAAGATCTAGAAGCTCTGTATCCAACAAGGTCCTCACGCTTCTTACCAGCGTGGACTGCCTCAATCTAAATTTGGTGTCCCCCCTCCACAGGCTCTAGTAGAAACCTACGCAGGAAGAATAGAATGCAGACAGAATATAGTTAAATCCAAAAAAGGCCCTTTTCTGTCAAATCCTGGGGAAAGAAAAATGGTAACGTTCAGCCAAAAAGGCATCTTGAGAAGAAACTAACTTCTGCCTTTAATTTGCATATAGGTATCATAAAATCATCACTCACAGATTAACTTCACTAGTTTGTCTGGTTGTTGGCTATTACCGTTGCCCTCTGGATGTACACAGCCACAGGCGCACTACCTCCAGGCAAGGGTAGCATTTATACCGACAACAGAATTACAAAAATGACTTCCAGGCTCCTCAAGATATCACTCCAAAGCTGTTTCATTTTGGCATCACCTTTGCCCTTTCACTCTTCCACAGGAAAAAACAAGGCCAACCAAACCAAGGGACAGAACCATATGGCACATCGAAATATTTTAAATCAATTCTGGCTAATTTTGTTTCAAGAAATTCTTGTTGCTCTTTAAGAGAATACAAGGCATGCTGGTTCCCAAAGCCAAGACCTGGGAATCCCTGATTTGGGAGTATGACTCACTACCACACGCTGATCCATATACATGGTGGGCCCAATCAATGCTTCAAGGCAAAGGAGTAATCATCCCGCTAAGGAAATGACCAGCTTCCCTGAGCCCTATTTGACGTGGAGCAGATGGAAGAGCATAAGTGCCTACATATCAAAGGGAAGATAAAGCTAAGAAGATGCATATTAATCAGATTTTACCCTTTCTCAAAAATTTTTAATTTTACTCCCATTAAAACATGTTTCCACATTTTTTGGAGTATAAGTTTTAGCCTCTCCATGAAATGGCTAATGTTAGAAGGCAAGAGCAAGGCAAATAAATTATCTTTAAAATACTTATATCATTTTGTATTTTAAGAAGGCTAATTTTTAAAAGTTGATCTTTGTTGCTGTTCAGTATACCCCTGATATGTGACTGGAAAATGCTGCAAAAGAACAACCCCTCCTTTCTCTTTCCCCAGTTCTGATATGTTAAATTTTATGAAGCAAGACCATTGAGGAATTCCCACATCTTACCTAGAAAAAAGGTGCCATCTCTGGTACCCCAAAAGGTCTTACAATAAAAACAAAAATAAATTTCCTGAACTGGTATAAAACAACATATAAGCTATCCTAGAGCAACTTGTATTTTCAAAAAAAAGAAAGAAAGAAAGAAAGAAACAACATCAAACTAGATTCCTTTCATCTATGATTGACACATTAAACATTTACACATGAAGAGAATCTGGAATTTTTCCCTTCATTAGAAGTTATTGTTAAATGTTGAAAGGAATCAACCACTTTTTATAACTGATTCTGTGATCAATAATGCTAAAAAAGAGACAAAGAAATGATTTAATCAATGACTGTCACTCATGACTCAGACATAACTTCGTGTATTTCCAGAAGTTAAAAAATGGTTTTACTTTCTATAATCATATATTAGCAGGCCAAGAATAAGGTTACATTTATTATAACCAAAATTGAGTATGTTTTCTGCTATCCCTTTACCAAAAATTATATTCAGATTAACACTAGATACCATATAACAAATTTCTTCCCAAAAATCACGTAGCTCTAATTATCAAACACTTAATACTGCTAGTAAATCTCATATATTCATGCTTTTAAATCAAATAAGGGTACTAATGCCTGAACACTTTCAGAATTGAGCCATGTATGAACTGAAGTCTTACATACACATGCATACATCTGTAAAGTAATTAAAAGCTACACATAAGTAGGAGTCAATTATTCACAGATGGTCACATTTTTCCTCAGATGGTCAAATAAGCCTTACTGAGACTCTTTCAAGATCAAAATGTTATACTGTTGGAATGAAAGCTCCGAGAAATGCAAATACTATGTCTGAACACAGCTAAGCAGGAAAATACAATTAATGCAACAGAAATACTTGAAAGTCACAGGCTTTGAGGCCTTTGCATTGCAACGTTCAAACTGAGTTTCTCCTTAGCCTGTTACCTTGCTTTCAATTACATCTAGCAGTTCCCAGTCCTTCAGAACTTAACAGCCACTGTAGAGTGTGTGTGTGTGTGTGTGTGTGTGTGTGTGTGTGTGTGTGTGTGTGTGTGTGACAGAGAGACAGAGACAGTGAGAGACAGACAAATGAGAGAGGGAGAGACGGAAAATGAACAGCCAGACACATGGAAAACTGTCCTTCTTGAAATTGGCAGACTGGACCTTTCAAGTACAAAGAAAAATTTGAATGTTGCAGCTTAAAATTCAGTTAAGAGAATTAAAAAGCAAGTCATAAATGGCACATTATTTCAATAAAAAGTTTTGATTACTATGTTTATCTGTTGTCTTAAGTAACTTATTCACGAAGCTCTCCTATTCTTCCCCAAGACCATTTTGAAGGAAGAAAATACAGGTTGTTCTTGCTTTGTGAGCAAGAAAAAAATATTGTTTATTGTTTTTTTTTTTTTTTTTTGTCCCTAGGAGGCTGCTTAGTTGGCAGCAGAAAAAGATAGGAGAGTTTGGTAAGAACAGTTAAAGAGGCACAACTGACCCTTTTGCTGAGTCTTTAGAAGAGGTATTCACTGGAGTTAACTGCTCTGACCAACCCTTAGGAAGCTTTTTAGGATTAAAAAAAAAAGGTGGGGGGGGCTGGGAGCGGTGGCTCACACCTATAATTCCAGCACTTTGGGAGGTCAAGGTGTGTGGATCACCTGATGTCAGGAGTTCAAGACCAGCCTGGCCAACATGGTGAAACCCTTTCTCTACTAAAAATATAAAAATTAGCCAGGTGTAGTGGTGCAGACCTGTAATCCCAGCTACTTGGGAGGCTGAGGCCTGAGAATTGCTTGAACCCAGGAAGCAGAGGATGCAGTGAGCCAAGATCCTCCCACTGTACATTCTAGCCTGGGTGACAGAGTGATACTCTGTCTCAAACAAAAAAAAAAAAGAAGAAGAAGAAAAAA
>NW_012115044.1:624099-642192 GCF_000951035.1 Colobus angolensis palliatus
CCCGGGAGGCGGAGCTTGCAGTGAGCTGAGATCACACCACTGCACTCCAGCCTGGGCGACACAGCCAGACTCTGTCTATTAAAAAAAAAAAAAAAACCTGCCTATATCAAGTTCTTCCATGCTTCAGCAGGTCTCAGGTCTCAATTTCCCATTTTCAGATGGCAGGCCTATTTTTAAAGGACCAATTCATACTTTAAAATATGTGTACACACACGCACACATACTTAGACACACAGAGACATATAGAAAGACTATGTATTTTTTGAAGCACCATTTCACATCTACCAACAAGAAAAATAATAAACAAATTCATATCCTCATTATAATTCTGTTATGAAGGATAATAATGTAATATACAATGCCATATTTAAACTATAAATACTACTAGTAAATGAAAATACTGACAGTTTAAATCTCTGTTCAGAAATATTTTTACAGTAAGGCTCAAATAAATGTGTAGATTACAAACACACTATTTCCTGATCAACCCTAATATTTAAATGAATGGAAAAGAATTTATTTCAAGATCAAATAAATAAAATGAAGAGAGAATACTAAATTAAACTCAGCTGATGAAACATCCATTGTTAACTGAACCCATGCAAAACTCCACAATACAACTAACTGCTTTTACCCTTATGGCCTGATGCAAAATGCAAGCACAAAATGGAGACTACGTATGTACTTAACTTTTTAGCGTTCTATATGTAAGGCTAAATAATTGTCTAAGGAAGACCTTTGCTTTAAAGAATCTTGGCACATTAAAGGAACACAGCTCCCTATATTGAAGAATAAGACACACAATTCAGATAATTTATGGATTGTTATAATTTAGAAAGAAGCCTCTATCTAAACCAAACTTTGAGAATAAAGGCTGATTGAACAATTCATTTATTTGCTAACTGCTTGACTTTAACTACAGACATTTAACTCAACATCATTTCAACATCTGCCATAGGTAAGAAGCTGTTCTAGATGCTGACATTAGCCAGCACTTGGTTATGAGCCACTGTGTTTTATCAAGCTGTCTATATTTTTCAGTAGCAACTTAATTATATATTCTATAAGTTATCAACAATCAAGTTTAAAATCTAGGCTCCCTCCTATTACCCAGTACATGACAAGATGATCTCCCCCAATTTCCAGCTAATTAGTATTTAGGAAATATCAACTTGGAAAATAAAAATGTACACCATGCAGTTGAAAACGAAAGATAACTTGTTTTCTGACAACCCAGTATCTGCATCTGACATGGCTTCCCTACATTCAGAAGATAACTGAAAACTGATTATACAAAGACACACACACACAATCCTTCTCTTCATGTACATGTCTGTGCACATGCACACACAAATACATTTGTAATCTCACTCATTACCTTTACATTTCGCTTATCAGTATTTAAACAGCTGAACTGCAATCATGACCTAGAATATGGCTTATGTTATGGGCAGGTCTGTTTGAGGACTGCTTGGAAGAGTCAGAGGCAGAGGAATTTGCTATTGTAAGCAAAGGTGACATTGCTGAGCCATCAGGAAGCGCTGTAGCTATTTCTGGAAACAAAGATGTCATATTAAAATTGGATAAATGAGAGTTGGTCATGTGCATTGGTGGCATATCTGGGAGAAGAGGAAAACTTGGTTGAGCAAACCCAACAGGTCTGGGAGGAGATAAAATTGATCCAAATCGGTTATTTAAACTTCCACTGTTTACCTTCTCTGTGCTGGGATTTGAGAACATCTGATTAGGAAAATAGGGGATTGAAATATCATTGGACAGTGTAGGATGAGCAGGAGAGTATGGAGGATAGAAGGAGGGCAGAGTATTTTGCGGATCTACCGGGATGAGGGCTGGAGTTCGAGTGGCACTAGGCTGAGTAACCTGTGGAATGAAAGAAGCATTAGCATTTATTGGTGGATTCATGCCACCCTCAGGAATAAAAGAAAAACCAAAATTTTGTGACAGTGTGTGCTGATCAGGACCTGGATTATCATTAGGTACTTGTGGGCTATCAGGCATGAAACGAACAATACTTCCTCTCTTCTCTGTAGCAGGTTGTTGACGTCCAAGAATCATACTGCCACTAGTAGAGAGAGGAAGATGGGGAAGACTTGGATCAAAGACATTACTTTGTCTTTGGTTTCCAGAACGATTCCTTTCAGGTTGACGAATTTTGGAACCGCTGCTGTCTTGCAGGGGATGCCTTGATCTCTGGGGAACTGAAGAATTAGCTTGACGTACAGGAGGGCCTTGATCACCATTTCCATGAGACACAGATGGATGTGGCAACGCTGGCCTTGCAACCCCATGCATGTTGGTTGTGACTGGAGGGTTCATGTGGCCCTTGGTCGCATGACTGTCAGTAATCCTCATGGGATTGGATTTCTGCACAGAAACATTGGGACTTGTGTTTCGACCTTGAATATCTCCTGAGGAAGAGGAACTTGAAAAAGGAATATTCAAAGTGCTGTTCCTGGTGTTAATTGCACCTAACGACATGTCACAACTTTCCCTATTCTGACTATCACTCTCTCTTCTAATACGGACATTTTCATGAGTTGGGGGACAATTATATTCAATTGCAGAGGATGGACCACACTGTGTATTCCTCTGATGTTCTGAGAGTGACCTCTGGCTCCCAATGACCTGATCACTGAGGTGAGGGGCAAGTAAGCTCTGCATGAAACTTTGGTGACAACTGTTTTCACTGTCCCTTGATGGAATACCATTTCCTGTCGGGATGCTCTGAACTGGTGGGTAAGGTAATCTCTTTTGACGGTCAATTGGTGGTGGGCCAGTATTTTGACTAATTCGAAAAGCCTGGGACTGCATACTCCGCAATGATGATACAGGGTTACCTATTTCATTGTTTCTTGAAGATTGGACTTCAAAATTACTCTGGGGCTGTTGACTAGCTCCACTTGGTTTAAACGTCTGACAATCGGAAAGGCGGATATCTGAGGCTACAGTATGGTCCACACGACCCTGCATATTATGAATACCCAAACTCTTATTTCTGGGAACATCAAGATAGCTTCTCATTTCAAGCTGATCTGAAACTCTGGAACCCTGAATTGATATCCCCATTCTCTGCTCTGAATTAGAAGATGTCTTTCCAATGAGTGCCTCAGCAGAATAACTTGAAACTCTATTTCTCTCTGGCCTGTGTGGAGTACAGGTCATGTCTGAAGATCTAGTCACAATACTTGGTTGGGACACCATTTGCTGCTCTAAGCCTCTTGATGTCAAAAGCCTCTGCATTGGATTATGCCCAGATACATGTTCAGATGAAACCCCTGAACCTTGCTGTCTGCTTCCAACATCCTGCTGTTGGTGCATAATATCTTGATTGAGATGGTTCTGGGGATGGTTATGATGGTTCCGACTAGTTGAAGGGTTTTCACAGCTCTTCTCTGTCTGGGAGCTTCCAAAGTGCTGCTGCATTTGTTGCTGCATCTGCTGATGGTGGGGATGTGGCTGCCCACTCTTGGATCGGGACTGGTCAGTTCCATGGTGCTTCGGTTGTAAGGAAAGCTGAGAGGCCTGTGTGCCCTGAACAAGATTCCTCTTTTTCTGCATCTGAACTTCCTGTTGCAGAGTCCTCTGTTGGTGGACATTATGGGGCTGAGAGTGGACAGAGCTCTCTGCATGAGGTACATGATGCTGCATTTGATATAAGTGATGCCTCTCTCTTAACTGCCCTGCTTGTTGTTGTTGCTGTTGCTGCTGTTGCTGCTGCTGCTGCTTTATGTAGAGATGGTTACTATGAAGGTGAGATACCCCTTGAGCTGGAACATGCTGCTGCAGGGCCTGTAGATGTTGACTTGCCTGGGTTTGCTGCTGCTCAGCAACTACTGAAGGCTGAGAACCACACTGAACTTCAGTTTGCCTCAATGCAGGAGCCACAAAGTTGTTACTAGGTGGAAATAATCGTGTAAGGCCATCTCCATGAGCTGGGTTGCTAACAGACACAACTGAGTTTGAAGAATTAGGAGGGATCTGACTGACCATCATTTGAGTTTGATCAGAAATGGTGTCTGGAGTTCTGCTCATCAGGGACATACTTTCAAGTCTGAGGGGGGCTGGCTGACAGTGCTTTTGCCGTTTAGCTGAAGACAGTAAAAGGTCATCTTGGACAGCACGCTTAGCGGAATCTTTACGGCTTTCATGACTTGGCTTTAAGAGTGGCTCTTGAATCTGTGAATTTGGTATGGTACTAGTCATAGTATTGAGCTGTTCTTGGGAATATTCGGTCATCAGAGATGATCCAGGAGGTTGACTGTCATAGGAGCTAGATGAAACAGTCAGATTAACCGTTGCAGGCACAGTTGTTTGCTCTGAAGTTGGGGATAAACCCGCACAGCTGGCCAGAGGATGACTGATGCTGCTCTGATGGATAAGATTATTCACGCTTAAACTGGTGAGGCTTGGTGGCTGAGAAGCTGAAGCCTGTAAAGGTGCATTTGATGTTTTAATTCCTAGAGAACAACTCGGTTTTTCAAGGGGCCTCTCCATAGTTGCTTCAATTGAATCCTGAGAATTAAATTCATTTGGTGTTGCTTCTGCCTGTCCTGTGCCATTCTCTTTAGGTATCTGTGATTTGAAAGGTGGGTCTCCCTCTAACGATGACGCTTCAGAAGGCTTTGAAGCAACTTCCCTTATATCAGCCTGGAGGCCAACTCTTCCCTTCTCCAGGTTCTCCTGGTCAAAAATAGCTCTTGCTGCAAGAGCTACTATATCAGTTTGCTCTACAAAGGTACAGCTGTCACATGTATTAGCTGTTGCATTGCTGGTCACATCTTCTCTTGTTGTTTCAGGAAGCATGGATGCAACTGAGAAACTACGACTACTGCCAGAGCTGGTAGACATGGGAGAGTCGGCCTGTCTACCAGTGATCAAAGAACCATTAATAACCTCTTGATCAGGGAGGCAGGAATGATGCTGTGGAGGATCTCTGTCATCACTGTTCATCAGTAATAGTTCCTGTTTGGGATGTAAATTCACACTTGAATCAACTATTTTAGGATTTTCTGAAGAAAAGTCAGGATGATCCATCTGATCAGAAAGAGATGATTTCTGAGGGTTTTTTTTTTTAGCAAGATCAGATAGCAATGTAGTTAAACCTTGCCCCTTTAAGAGACCTGTGGTTTGCATTGTATCTGATGAATCTTGCTCAACTCTGCAAGGTTCAGCAATGATTTCTACCTCAGAAACACAGTCAGTATTTGTAGTGCTTGTTGTAGATGACAAACCAGAAACCTGAGAAACCAAAATGTGAGGATCACTTGGAGATGGAATCAATACATTGGCTGAAGTGCAGGGTTTGGCAGCATCTGACAACGCTAAACTACTTGGTGGTTTATCCTGAGGTGTCTCTTGTTGCAGATTAGGGGTAGAATCTTTGGATTTTGCTGGGGTCATTGCAAAATGTTCGCTTGTTACATATTCTTGGGAGGGTGAGCTGGACTTTTCTGTTGACTTAGATTTGGATACAGACTCAGGTATTAATGATTCAGAGTTTAGAACACCCAAAGAATGTGAAGCAGAAACACTCACACTATTTGCCTGGGACATAGAGACAGATGGTAATACAGCAGGGAAGCTTTCTAGCAGTCCACCATTACAGGGCGGCTCTGCTGAGCCTTCAGTGTTGGGGCAGTCTAACTTGCTCACATCTCTGACTGGATTCAGGGGACACGCTGACTTGTTTGCTGCTAAGTGTTTCCTGGCACCTGGCTTCTTATTCAACCTTTTAGATTTCATGTTAGGAGGCAAACAAGCAACAGTGTTCATCGAGGAAGTACTCACTAGATTATAAGTACTGGCTAGTGTGGCTGAACTATCTGTTGTCACAGGAGGTGCTGCAGTTGCTAATGAAACACAGTTAGCTGTAGTGGTTTGACTATTTGCAGCAGTTTGAGCATTGGCAGGCTGGCTAACAGACAATTGTACACAGCTTTGCCCAGCCATCTGTGATATGCTTTGATTGAGGCTGGCCAAAGCACCAAATGTATTCAGGGCAACATTGGTATTTGGATCTTCGCTGGTGGTGGGTTGAATAATTTGCATAGGGGTTTGATTTGTAGTTCCTGATGAAGACATCACAGGCTGCAAAGCAAAGAGCTGTCCATTTAAAGAAATGGTTTGAGGCTGTTGGTTTGACATGGTAACAGAAAAAGTTTGTGTTGAGTTAGACACTGATAAAGATGAAGGTCTTGGTAATATGTGGACAAGATGCTTTCCTCCAAAAGTCTGTGGTGTTGAAACATTTTGCACTGAACTATTAGACCCTATTACAGTATTGGCTCCATTAATAGGGAATCGAACAGAACCAGGAGGTGGAGCAGAGAGGAGTGGCAAAGGATTCTGATTAGCTGCCTGTATGATTACTATCTGTTGACCTACTGTTTGGTTGGGAACTTCTGCTCTCATCACTGTTGGGCATGGGGTGGTGCTGGGTGGTTGAAGAATTATAACATTTTGATTAGTTGGAGCTGCATTAACAGCTGACCCAACTGGCTGAGCCATCTGAATCACTTGCATTGCTGAATTCAGTGGAAGGATATTTTTGGGAGGCTGAGATTTAACTTGTGGCTGGGCAATTAGTGGCTGCATAGGTAAAGATGGACAAGAAGGCAATGTTACAACTACTTGCTCAACTGGCTGCCCATCTGCTGGAAAGGAATTATTCAAGTTGATGCCTGTAGCCACATGTCTACTGTGGTTACTTGTGGTAGGGCTAGTACCAGACTCATTTAATACTGGAGTCACAGCAGAAGATGGTGTCTGGCTTAAGGGCTGAATAGTGTTTCCCGCCAGTTGCAAAGTAGTCCATGTTGTCTGTGTGTTTCCAGCTGAAGAAATTCGTGTAAGGCTATTAATGTTTTTCAAATCTGAAGTACTAACGCTTGAAGAAGGCAAAGAACAAGAAAGAGTCCAACCATTGTCCAAAGGGTTTCCCGAAAGAGTGCTTATAGGAATGGTGGCCTTCCCTACTCCAGAGGCAGATGATGCCACCACTGTAGCTGTACTTGTCAAGTCTGCACTCTTGCTAATGCTCATTGGAGAAGAATCATCTGCAGTTCCGGGAGGCTGGGAGCAGACTGTGGTGGTAACTGAAACAACAAAAGTGTTTTGAAAATCACCTCTGAAGTCCTGTATGCTCAGGCAGGACTTGTTTCCATGGTGCACTTTAGTGGCAGTTGCTGAGGAGCTGAGGGGGATGTTTATAGCACAAGGGGTCATTTTCTTCAATAATTTGGGGTTCTCTTGTCCATTCTTATTTTCAGAAGAATTTTGATCATTTAAACATGTGTGCAAAGAATGATGTTGGTGAGGCTCAGGTCCAACTGAAACAGCAATCAGTGAGCCACTAGAGGCACCAAGCACACTTGATTCGCTTTCAGAGGTGGGAAGCTCGAGAATACTCTGAGCAGAAATGGCAGCAGGAAGACAAAGAGGAACAGGCTGGTTGGTAGCCAACGCAGGAACTGTGGTCTGATGCCATGGCTTGTTTTCAGAAGGGTAAACTCCAGAAATAGATATAGGAGTCACAAGATTGCAAGTCCTCTGTACTGGCACCACATTGGCGGTCTGCTTTTGTAAATTATGACTAACATTAAAAGTTATCCCCTGAACAGCTGTTCCCTGGCTGTTTCCACCAGGCTGATTCCCATTGGAATAAACAATGATATTTTTTTGAACCTGGTCACTAGGAATAACAACAGAGACCTTTGAGTTTTTAAGATTTCCTTTCCAGTGAATTGTGGGGTCATCATATAAGCATATGTCATTAGCTTTCAGTAACTCAATATATCGGCCATTTTCTTTTTGGATTTCTTCCAGTTGTTTCCGTAGCTTTTTTATTTCTTCAGCTACAATATTAAAAACAAAAATTTATAAATACCTGGGAATGTCAATATTTACAATAACTTGATAAAGAACTGTATACTAAACTACTGAATTCTAATAGTAGCATTCTAAATACCTCAACTGAGAGGTATTTTTCTAATAATACCTCTAATAATAATAAAGAGGTATCTTTTCTAATACAACTTCTTTTTTCTTTTTAGAATGATATCCTAAATCCCTCTGCCCTCCTTTAAAAAGTATAAATCTTTAAAGGTCAACTGAAAAATTACTCATAATGTAGAAACCTCAAAATTCCCAATTTAAAAATTTCCAATAGGGCAGCTACATAGCTGAAGTAAGAGAAGACATACTGCTATCATGGTAACATGCTAGGAAAATAACACTGAATATCAGTATGCCATTTAAATGCTGCAGCAGCCAACATTACCTGTGATAGTAACAGACAGTCTCTTTATTTTTTATTTTATTTTTTTGAGACAGAGTCTTGCTCTCTGACCTAGGCTGGAGTACAGTGGTACAATCTTGGCTCACTGCAACCTCCACCTCCCAGGTTCAAGCAATTCTTCTGCCTCAACCTCCCAAGTAGCTGGGATTACAGGTGCACACCAACACTCTCAGCTAATTTTCGTATTTTTAGTAGATTCGGGGTTTTGCCATGTTGGCCAGGCTGGTCTTGAACTCCTGATCTCAAGTGATCTGCCCATCTTGGCCTCCCAAAGTGCTGGGATTACAGGCATGAGCCACAATGCCCAGATGAGTCTCTTTTATAAATGGCTTTAGTTTCTATTTTACCCTTTGAAACAATGGAGACAAAAAGGAATAGAGCACGTAAGAAGCAAAGTGGTACCAAAGTGCACCAAAGAAAGCATCGACAATGGAACCTGCACTTTGCTTGGTAGGGACAATGCAGGTATGCTACTGAGCAGTGAGGACATTGTCACAGCCCTCCTTTCTAAGGTAGAGAGCTTCATCTATGAGTACCACTAGTGCGGCAGACTTAGCTGCTGGTATATGCTCTGTGACCCCACACATCCCCAGCTGCCTTGAAACAGTGGAGAGTATTCCCATTCCTTTTCCAAAGCAGCCTATTCTCCAGGCTAACACCCTGTGAGGGAGCCTGAAATGAAAAGCTCCACTCCAACAAAGACAAGCTGAAACTAGCAGATCATTTTTCTTAGTTTAAAACTAAGAGACAAAAGAAAGATACCAGTGTCCACGGACAGCAGAAATGAAAGAACAATCATTATGGACCAAATAATAATCACAGTTCTCACTTACTGTACCTTTACTACCTGGCACATTTCATTCATTATTTAACAACAATGACAACTATAACAGCTAACATTTATCAAGCAATTACTATGTGCTAGGCTTTAATCTAAGTTCTTGTATTATCTCTTTTAATCCTCATAAGAACCATGAGATAGCAACTTATATTTTATTATCACCACTTTTAGATGTGAGAAACACGCTCAGAGCAGTTACTGGGACTTAGAGAGGTTAAGTAACTGGCCAAAGGATACTGAGTGAGTAAATGAAGCTGAGACACAAACCTAGGAGGGCCTGAGTCTAAGGTCATTGCTTTGGCCACTAGATACATGCACAGTGAGCATGTGGAAGAAGCCACTCAGAGAAAAAAGAGGATACAGCAGACGCACAGAAAAAGAATCAGAGAAATAATGATCATGACAGAAATAACAAACACAGGTGTAGGCTGCCTTAGATCCCACCCCTAACGCCTGGCCTGTCTGGTCAGCTTTTTCTGAGTTCCATGCAACTTACATTTTTCAACAATTTCCCTTTTTCCTAAGGTAACTTGATTGCCTCAGCCTCTGTGCTTTGAAATCAAAGGAGACTTCATTAGGAAAGTCTACTCATCATTCTGTCTTACATACCCTTCTGCGGGGTGCCTCAAATGGTCACTAAACATGGATCATTTATCTATCTGATGGCATCACAAAAGGACCTGGGCCATAAACACCAGCTAAACCAGGTGAGTGGGGAAGCTGCTAATATTTAACTAAAAGTAAACAACGAGAATTCTGAATGCTGACCTCCTAGGTATGCTTTCCAGTATCTTTCCCATCCATTACAACAAACACAGCCCGGCACTGGCCTTACCTCAGGCAATTCTGCCCTTTTTTCTCTCCTTTTAAGGTGGCCTACTGAGTTGTCACAGGAAATTCTCTCCCTGCACTTGTCAGGGGCATAAATAAAAGACAATTTCAAACTGGCCTACCCTGAGCTTTACACTTGCCTGGAATATTTTTTTCCCACTGCTATAAGGAAACTTTCTCTCCAATGCTAATGGAAAAAGAGAACTCATTTGATGGCATTAAAAAGTCACCTTTATCTAAAAATCAAATATCATTAAATGATAAGGCAGTTTGATGCACACAAGTAGTATTAAAAAAATAAATGCTTTGGCCTTTTTTGTTAATGCATAGTTAAGTCTTGGCACAAGAATATCCCAATCTTGTTTTTAAGTTTCACTGAGCAGAACTCCCCCCTTACATCTTCTTATGGGATTGCCCTAACTGCAATGTCCAATTGGAATAAAGAAGATTTAGCATTACCAGTATCATGAGTTAGGCAAACATGAAATACACAGAAGAGTTCAAAGTCAAAACTATGTATGCCGTAAGATAAGAGGTGCTCACAGAGAAGGAGAAAGAGTTAGACTGAAATGAATGTATTGGTAACACTATTCTTCCAGACCCACTGAATGCAAGGTCTTAATGATTTGGGGCCAAAAAGCTTTCTATATCATAATATAAATTTCACTGTGACACAAACACTTAAACATTTTTTAAAATAACAAAAAGTAAGAACTTTCAAATTTTTACCTTGTTCATTGTTTCCTCCATTAAGCAGGAGTTCATCATTTTGCCTTTTCAATTCTGTTATATATTTAAAGGCTTGGTCCAGGATCATATTCTTGCTCTGCCCAAGAAAATTTTAAAAGTTTACAAGTTTCACTGAAGGGTAAGAACTCGCCAGATGAAACTCTAAGCTTTGTCTTTATCACACATATATGATACATATCTTCTCAAAATTTAAAACAGGCACTATATTCAGAAGCTTTTACTGTATATTTTTCATTTATTAAATGGTCATTGGGCATCTAATGTGTGGCAGGCTCTGTTTTAGGCACTGGGGATATAATAGTAAAACAAACAAAGTCCCTGTCCTTGAAGAATACACACACACACACACACACACACACACACACACACACACAGAGGAATGCTATAAAGAAATATAAAGCAGGGTAAGGGGGGGGCAGAGTGACGGTGGAGGTTGCTCTCTGCAATGGACTGAATGTTTATGCCCCCTAAAATTCATATATCTAAACCCTTATCCCCCGTGTGATGGTATTTCGGAGGTAATTAGGTCATGAAGGTGGAGCCCCCATGATAGGATTAGTGCCTTATAAGAAGAGACAGAAATGATCTCTCTGTCTGCCACTTGAGGACATAACTAGGAAGTGGGTCATCACCAGGAAGTGAATTGGCTGACACTTGATCTTGGACTTCCCAGCTTCCAGAACTGTGGGAAATTAAGTTACCTCGTCTATGGCATTTTTGTTGTAGCAGCCTGAACTAAGACACTGAGAACATTTGTTGTATATGGAGGTTGGGGAAGGGCCCTGAATAAGGTGATACCTGAGCAAAAACTGGAAGGAAGTGAAAGGAAGCAGGCCCTGCAGATATATGGGCAAAGGGAGTCCAGACAGCAGGATCAGAAGGGCAGGGGCCCTCAGCCAAGCGAGGCTTGGCACGTTGGAGGAACGGTAAGGAGGTGACTGGAGATACACTGGAGTACATATGGGAAGAGTGGTAGAAGAGGCCAGAGAAGGCCTTCAAGACTGTGTAAAGGTTTTGGATTTTAATGTTATTCTTTACTCTGTTTAACCACAACTACGAATTATTCTAAATAATAGGTCAAGAAAGAAATGTTACTTGATTGAGTTTTGGTGTCATGCTTCCAGTACATTGTATTCCTAAGCTTTTTCAAAAAGATTGTATGTTATGTTAAAGTATTCCTTTATACTCACATCCAACACATGCCTATATACATCTTTTTTAAAAATCCAGACAAGGCCAGGTGTGGTGGCTCATGCCTGTAATCCCAGCACTTTGGGAGGCCGAGGCAGGCAGACACTTGAGGTCAGGAATTTGAGACCAGCCTGGCCAAAATGGCAAAATCCCATCTCTTATCAAAATTAAAAAAAAATTAGCCAGGCATGGTGGTGCACACCTGTAATCCCAGCTACTCAATAGGCTGAAACACGAGAATTGCTTGAACCTGGGAGGCAGAGGTTGCAGTGAAATGAGATCCTGCCACTGCACTCCAGCCTGGGTGACAGAGAGATTCTGTCTCAAAAGAAAACAAAACAAAAAAAAAAGGATTTTGTATTTCTTTACATTTAAAAATATATCTTGGTGGCCGGGTACAGTGGCTCACACCTGTAATCCCAGCACTTTGGGAGGCTGAGGTGGGCGGATCATGAGGTCAGGAGTTTGAGACTAGCCTGGCCAACGTGGTGAAACCCCGTCTCTACTAAAAATACAAAATTAGCCGGGCGTGGTGGCGCATGCCTGTAGTCCCAGCTACTCGGGAGGCTGAGTCAGGAGAATCGCTTGAACCCAGGAGGAGGAGGTTGTGATGAGCCGAGATTGCGCCACTGCCCTCCAGCCTTGGCAACAGCAGCAAAACTCCATCTCAAAAAGATGATAAATATATCTATATCTATATCTATATATGCAATACTTCCATATAGCATCTAGATACCCTTCTTTTTTTTTTTGGAGACACAGTCTTGTTCTGTGGCTGAGGCTGGAGTGCAATGGTGCAATCTCGGCTCACTGCAACCTCTGCCTCTCGGGCTCAAGTAATTCTCCTGCCTCAGCCTCTCAAGTAGCTGGGACTACAGGCACATGCCATCAAGAATGGCTTTTTTTTTTTGGTAGCGACAGGGCTTCACCATGTTGGCCAGGCTGGTCTCAAACTCCTGACCTCGGGTGATCCTCCCGCCTTGGCCTCCCAAAGTGGTGGAATTACAAATGTGAGCCACCATGCCCTGCCCCTACTTATTCTTTTTTTTCTTTTTCTTTCTTTTTTTTTTTTGAGACGGAGTCTCGCTTTGTCGCCCAGGTTGGAGTGTAGTGGCGCAATCTCGGCTCACTGCAACCCCACCTCCCAGGTTCATGCCATTCTCCTGCCTCAGCCTCCCGAGTAGCTACAGGCACCTGCCACCACGCCCAGTTAATTTTTTGTTTGTTTGTTTTTAGTAGAGATGGGGTTTCACCACGTTAGCCAAGATGGTCTCGATCTCCTGATCTCATGATCCACCCGCCTCAGCTTTCCAAAGTGCTGGGATTACAGGCGTGAGTCACCGCGCCCAGCCTATTTATTGTTTCTAATGACTGTATTTATTTTATTTACCAGTCTATTGTTGATAAACATTTAAGATATCTTGTCATTTCTGATTTTTCTCCTTCAGCTATCAAGAATGTTGCAATGAATATTTAACCTCTACTCCAGGATATATATTATTAGCTATCTCTAGTACTTCGTAGATAACTGTTTTCATGTAGGAATCACTGTGATTTAGTCCTTTGTTTGGCAATTTATAATTCTGAGTTCTTTGCACTGAGTCCCAACAGAGACCCAATACATAAACCCAGAAAATTATTTACTACTAAGAGAAAAATAATACTATTCTTTTTAAAAACAATAATCTGAACAAAGGCAGAACCTGATAATTCCCAGCCGCCTGCCCCACTACTGCAGACAGGGGCCAAAGCCTGTGAAGAAAATCTTAGTCGGCTCTGCTTCTGAGAGCCAAATACTGACTTCCTTTGCACATTCTAGGGGGGTAAAGTAAAATGGTTATGGTTTCCTTTCTTCAGAGAAACTCGTAGGGATGAAAGCCAAGAGCAGGAAAGTAAGATTTTCCTGGGCAAACATCTATGTTTACTGAGTAGCTACCTTCCATTGAGATGTGGAGAAAGAAAAACAAATTAGAAGGCATAGTGTGTGCCATTGTGTTAAGGAAACAGAAAGAACAATTTTTAA
This sequence comes from Colobus angolensis palliatus, assembly GCF_000951035.1. Lineage (NCBI taxonomy): Eukaryota > Metazoa > Chordata > Mammalia > Primates > Cercopithecidae > Colobus > Colobus angolensis. The sequence goes on from NW_012115044.1 coordinate 638,053, forward strand.
AAAGGCTGAAAAATACATATATGGAGCTGGGCGCTATAATCCCAGCACTCTGGGAGGCTGAGGTGGATGGATCACTTGAGGTCAAGAGTTCCAGACCAGCCTGGCCAACATGGCAAAACCTCATCTCTACTAAAAATACAAAAATTAGCCTGGCGTAGTGGCATGCACCTGTAATCCCAGCTACTCAGGAGGCTGAGGCAAGAGAATCACTTGAACCTGGGAGGTGGAGGTTGCAGTGAGCCAAGATCATGCCACTGAAATCCAGCCTAGGCGATAGAATGAGACTCCATCTAAAAAAAAAAAATTAAAATTAAAAAATTAAAAAAACCATATATGGAAGTCTAAGTCCATCCTACAGGGCAGAATGAAAGGAAATGAAGAGTAAGTCCTTTCCAAGGGAGATAACATAGAGAAGCAAGCTGATTTGCTCCTTTGACATCCTGGGAAGGCTCTACACTGAGAACCACCAGCCTCTACAGAAGGTGGGGTGAGCTGGGGGTTAAAACAGAGGGGAACTGGCTGAAAGACTCCTAATAAAGCAGTAGTAAGAACCACCCCCTACCCCGCCCCCACGCACATATTCTACACAGCTGGATGACTTTCCCTTCCTGCCCAAACCACAAGAGACAAGTTTATTTTCTGTGAAATTTGAACCAGAGAATTTCAACCTCAGGGATACTTGGCACAAAAGTGGACAAGACGAGGGTCCTAAGTGAAACAGGGGGGTAGAGTAAAACTCTGCCTACTACAGCACAAGACGCTCTAGCCCCCCCAACCCCCATCCAGCGCCCAGACCAGTCCCACTCCCAGGCAGGAGACTGATGGGTTCTTCTCTGAGAAAATAAAAAACTTAATAGCTACTCCACAAAAGAAAAAAACGACAAATACTGATATGTTTTAGATCCACAACAAGAACAACAAAACTAGCATAGCTTCTAATCATGCAACACTTAGGGCCACCAAAAGATAAATCTATTCAATCAGCTTTTTAATACCTCATTCCCAAGAAAGAAAAAAACAGCTTCAAGTCACCAAACATTTAAGGAAAACCTCCCCAAAAAAAGAAGAGACAAAAAGGGGAAAAAAGGAAATCAGAGGAAATAAACATAAACTGAAAAAAACTTCAGGAAAACACCTGCATATACTATTCAGAGGTGAGAAGATATTGTATCCACAAACATATTGTAGGAAAAGGAACAGAGAATAAGAAAAAAGACTCTTGGAAATTAAAAATATAAGAGCTGCAATTAAAAACAGAAGAGCTGGGGCCGGGCGCGGTGGCTCAAGCCTGTAATCCCAGCACTCTGGGAGGCCAAGACGGGTGGATCACGAGGTCAGGAGATGGAGACCATCCTGGCTAACACAGTGAAACCCCATCTCTACTAAAAATGCAAAAAACTAGCCGGGCGAGGTGGCGGGCGCCTGTAGTCCCAGCTACTCGGGAGGCTGAGGCAAGAGAACGGCGTAAATCCGGGAGGCGGAGCTTGCAGTGAGCTGAGATCCGGCCACTGCACTCCAGCCCGGGCGACAGAGTCAGAAGAGCTGGAAGAGGCCAACTGGTTGAGAATGAAAAAAGAGAACAGAGGGTTCCAGAAGTGAAGTCTTGAAGAAAGAAAATGGCAAATGAAAACTATGTAGTACACTCGACCTTGAAGAAAACTCTACTAAGAGATGGTTGGAAGTGTCAGAAGGATTAAAGATAAGTATATGAAAAATTAAGCAAATGGAAAACTATGAAGTAATTATTTACTCCCCCCAAAGACAAAAGCAACAAACTAAATATAATAATAGTACACGCCTTGGCTCAACCATGAATAATATTTACTCTCTTAAAAACATAAAAACTGAATACCGATTTAACCAAAAGTCATAGAAATATAATGGGAGGACTGAAGTGAAACTAGTAGGCCTCACAAAACCTAAAAAGTTAGCACCAGGTGGCCCTAGATAGGGTCAAATGAAACTAGTAGGCCTCACAAAACCTAAAAAGTTAGCACCAGGTGGCCCTAGATAGGGTCCCACCCTGCCTAGATAGGGTCCCACCCTGCCTCGATAGTGTTCCACCCTGATAGGGTCCCACCCCTGCCAATTCCGGGAAACAACCTCATGAGGTCCCACCCTGCCAATTCCAGGGGTCTCACCCTGCCTCAAAGTTCCCGGAATTATCAACTCCAGGAAAGAACCTCATAAGGTCCTGCTCTAACCAATTAAACCAAGACCCCTTGCTCAGGCTATAGCTAGACCCAATCATTTTACGCCTTAAGCTTTGTTTGAATTTCGCGCCATAAGCTGTGTTTGAACTTGTGTTAGCATATATAAACAGCCTGTAACAAGCAGTCGGGGTCCCAGGACCAACTTAGAGCTTGGGACCCTAGCGCGCTAGTAATAAATAACTCTCTGCTGTGAACTTCGTGTCGGTGATCCTTCGCGACGACCCCTGCCCAGGAGGGAATCGAGAGTTTGGTTCCAACAGAAGAAGAGGAAGTCAGGGGAAAAACATAACAACGAGTCAACAGATAATATCTAAAATTGAAAAATTCACGTACAGCAACGAAAGTATGTTATTTAGAAATATAACAGGAAAAAAAAAGCAGAAGAAATGGTTGAGACTATTTGCCTCTGAGGAGCTGTGTTGGGGTTAGGAAGCAGGTAGGAGATCAATGTTTGTTGTTTTAAGCTTTTTAGTGCCGTTTGCTATGTGTCTTATTAAGTTTTTGCATATTTTCATTTAATTACAACATTATAATAGTGATTATTGCTTGGGAGTAAGATATCAATTTATTTTTTAAACCTTCTCATGCCTTTCATATTGTTTCAATTTTTTGTTTTGTTTTGCTTTCAGTGGAGCATGCGTTATCCTCATCATTAGAAGGAACAAAAAGGCACCTTCATTAGAGGACACTGTCATACTTTAAGCTGAGATTTTAAATACTACTGGGGGTTAAGAGGGCATGGAGAATAGATTTTTTAAAAGATCCTTAGAAGATTCTAAGTAAGAATTTAAAAGGAGTAGGAACATGCATTGGCAGGAAAACAAAATGAAAAAATGCCTGGCAAATAGAGTTGCATATACGTAAGCACAGTCATGTGATTAACTCAGTAATCAAGAGAAAACTGAAGAGTCTAGAAATTATATGGTACATCTGACCATGAAGAAACTGTACTAAAAGACTGTTGGAAGCATGGGAAGAATTAAAACAAGGCAATTATTAACTTCAAAAGAACCATACATAGAAACAGAAAGGAACAAAAATAATCATTCTAAGCACCAAAACAACTTAGGGAATTGTCTGTTCATATGCATTGAATGAGGATATAAGTAGACTTCTTACCTGCTTCAGGGCAGGAGAACATGGGATCAGCTCTCCTATTCTGTTTATCCCAGCATTGATTTTCTTCTTTCTATGCCTCTCCACTAGATGGGAGAAAATTCGTTTATCAAACCTTACACTACTTAGTCACAGTGCCTTCATTCAACCAAGGTAAAGAAGTTTTAGGTAAAGAAATCACTAAGACATTTTTATCAATAGCCAGGCATGATGGCTCACACCTGCAAACCCAGCACTGTGGGAGGCCAAGACGGGTAGATTACCTGAGGTCAGGAGTTCGAGACCAGTCTGGCCAACATGGCAAAACCCCATCTCTACTAAAAATACAAAAAGAAGCTGGGCATGGTGGCACACGCCTGTAGTCCCAGCTACTTGGGAGGCTGAGGCAGGAGAATTTCTTGAAACCCAGGAGATGGAGGCTGCAGTGAGCCGAGATCATGCTGCTGCTCCCCAGCCTGGGCAAAAGAACGAGAGTCCGTTTGGGGAAAAAAAAAAAAAAAAAAAGGAAGGAGGAGGTGAAGGGGAAGGGCTTATTAAACACTATCTACTATAAATAACTGTAATAAGTAAAATGTCTACGATGTCATTTTTTAAGTCTAGTTTTATAGAAATCTACATAAGTAATACTTTTATTAGCATTTTGTTTTTTCTTTGAGACAGGGTCGGTCTCTGTCACCCAGGCTGGAGTGCAGTAGTGCGATCTCAGCTCACTGCAACCTCCTGCCCTCAGCCCCTTCCCTGGGCTCAAGCCTCCTGAATAGCTGGGACCACAGGCATGCAACACCATGCCCAACTATTTTTTTTTTTTTTT
>NW_012115044.1:642242-667737 GCF_000951035.1 Colobus angolensis palliatus
ATTGATAATAATTACATTCAAATTACAAACAAATATTTTTTTTTTTTTTTGTATTTTTAGTAGGGACAGGGTCTTGCCATGTTGCGTAGGATGGTCTCAAACTCCTGAGCTCAAGCTATCGGCCCACCTCAGCCTCCCAAAGTGCTGGGATTACAGGCGTGAGCCACTGTACCAGACCTTAACATTTTAAAGACCATCATTGATAATAATTACATTCAAATTACAAACAAATAGGAATTGCTAATATTTCATTACTATTAGGTCATCATTCTATTACAGTTCAAGCAATTACTAGAGATTTTAGCGATAATCAAATTTAAAGAATCCACTAACAAACAAGTCATTAGAAAGCTGTCTCTTTATGGCAAATGGGCAAATAAGGCCTTTCTAGGCAGATTAAAGAACCTTAAAACACCTTTTTGGATGACTACTGGGCCTTTTTGGAACAGAAACAGCTATTAGTTATGACTTAAAATACGTAAGAAAGGGCACTGGTTTGGTTTTCTCTATGGGATCTGGGATCTGGACTCTCCACTTTGGCTATGTTGGATCTTTCCCATCAAAGAAACAAAGCAACTGACAGCTTCTCAATCAACTGTGAAATGTTCCAGGCTTATGTGTTACAAATTTAAAAGAGGTCAAAGGACAGAAGACATTATACAAATAATTTCTATAAGACACTGTAAGTGGAACCATTAGTATTGTCTATTTTCTATTACAAAGTTTTCTAAATCATTCCTTTTTAACAAATGATTCCAGCGCTTCTAAGTAGATGATCTTTCAGTAGCATGGGTGTGACTTGTCTTGCAAAATATATATATTTTTTGCTTTATGATCTAGCAGTAAGAGCATCCTTCTTTTCTTTCTTCCCCCACCCGCTTTTTTTTTTTTTTGCGACAAGGTCTTGTTCTGTTGCCCAGGCTGGAGTGCAGTGGCACAATCACAGTTCACTGCAGCCTTGACCGCCCAGGCTCTAGCAATCCTTCCACCTCAGCCTCCAGAGTAGCTGGAATCATAGGCATGCACTACCATGCCTGGCTAATTTTTTTTTTATTACTTGTAGAGGTGGGGTCTCCCTATGTTGCCCAGGTTGGTTTTGAACTCCTAGGCTCAAAATATCTTCCTGCTTTGGTCTACCAAAGTATTGGAATTACAGGCATAAGCCATCACGCCTGCCCTAGCATCCTTTTCAATGACACCTAATTAGTCTTTCTTAGTAAGTTATGATAAACAGCTTTTTTTTTTTGAGACAGAGCCTCACTCTGTCACCCCTGGAATGCAATGGCATGATCTCAGCTCATGCCATCCTCCGGCTCCTAGGTTCAAGCAATTCTCCTGCCTCAGCCTCCTGAGTAGCTGGGATTACAGGCATGCACCACCACACCCGGCTAATTTTTTATATTTTTAGTAGAAATGGGGTTTCACCATGTTGGCCAGGCTGGTCTCAAACTCCTGACTTCAGGTGATCTACCTGCCTTGACCTCTGCAAGTGCTAGGATTACAGGCATAAGCCACCATGCTCGGCCTATAAGCACATATCTATGGCACCATGTGACACGTGATTCCAATAAAAAAGGCTTAGCTCTTATGATCAAAAAGATTAATTTATACAGCCAAAAAAAAATTAAAGCAATAAACTGTGCTTACCTTTCCTCTGAATTCTCTAATAATAGTATTTGTTAGTTTCTAAGAGTAGATTTTATAATGCAAGGAGGTTAAAAAAAGTCAACATTAAGACTTTTTACCCCTTGCTGAAAAATGTAGTTTCAAAGGCAATAAACTCTACATTCTGAGAAACAGCAATATCCCACCATGTTCAACATACTTTTCCATAGATAAAATTGTCCCAAGGGTCCTTTGCTTAGACAAAGGAAGGTATCATTTATAGAATAATAAAAATTAGCTTCTAAAATAATATTTTTTAGACCTGAATGCAGTCCGTGATAGAAAATAAGATGCTACACAGTGTGCCAAATTCCAAACATATGCACAATTAATTTTATAGATGTTTATCTGGCTTTGGCCTATAATTTCAATATCTGAGATAAAATCCAACATTTATTTTCTATACTTTTCCCCATAATTGAGGACTCCAGAACTTAATTTAAGACTGTTCACATTGTAAGGCCTAAAGGATCTATAGCCTGCTGCTCATCTCTTACGTATACCTCTAGGCAGTCAGCCCCCTCGGGAATTGTTGCAAAGCTACATTCCCTCCATACTATCTAGGAGAATAATATCTGGACTACCTTGGTAGGTAAAATCACTTAAAACACTAGCTCCAGGGATACAGTAATCTCTTAAAGTATCTAAACAGACTATGAATCAGAAGATGATAAGCAAGCCATCTTCGAGAGACTCAGGGAGCATTTTGTCAATTAAAAACAATAAGGGAACATTTTCCTAAAACATAATGAATAGTGATTCCTTGCTTATAACATAAAAACTTATAATCAACTGCAGTATGATTTCATTTTGAATGCAAAAAATGCTAACAGGTAAAATTTAAATTGTTTCTACCTGCATTGTGTGTCTCCCGGTTTTTCTTTCTGAAACAAAAAATACAGATAAAAGGTAACATGAAAATAATGGGAAAGTATTTTTACCACTTTATACTTTGAGAATCATAAAAATAAATTTTATGAATTTGTATTTGTTGCAGCAATAAGAAACAATCTGAAGAAACATTTCCGTAATATATATTATGGTATAAAAATCTAATGGCAGAGAACCTCAATACAAATTTAGAAACCACAATTTCTGGAGGTAACTACAACTCTCTATTCTTCCATACCCAGAAGTCATAAGCTGGGAAATGAATCAATCACTGAAAAGCTTAATTAACTATTTCAAAATGTAACTTAGGTGGTGGTAAATTCATGACGTGATGTGCCAAGTAGATGATTTCTGATGTTTGTCCTGCACCTGGGCCAATACGGGTGTGGGTGTACAGGAGACACAAGCAACAGTAGAGAGTAGTTTTGTAACCCCTAGGGAGGGAGACGTTGCAGCCAACAGCACCCGTGCACAGACAAGTGGCATTTGAGCTATCTTGTATTCATGTACTTTAGGTTGTCCAAACTCTTAAATTTTCTTGAAATCCAATCTACTAAAAGCATTGACCTTCCCTTTTATACACAATTACTCAAAACATTAGCATTCTCTAACAGCTATTTGGTAAGGAAAGAGAATCGTGATTTTAATATTAGTAGAAGCATTGGCCATGCAATTCTAAGCAGAAACATTGCTAAAGGTGCTAGAAACTCAGAAAAAAAGGTTATACAAAGAACCAGAAGTAATATTGTTCTGATATGCATATTAGCATTAATGGATTATAATGTCACAAAATATCTATTCAAACTGACTACAGCCTAAATGAACTTAGGTTATACAAAAATTAATACTATGGGCAAGTGAAAATGTCGTTAGCAACAAAACATTTAACATAGATTTGGTAATATATTAACTACTGACAGTCATTCTTGTTATACTGCTAGTAGAATAAGAACAGACCATTTTTTTTCCTTTTTTTTTTTTTTGAGATGGAGTCTCTGTCACCTAGGCTGGAGTGCAGCGGTGTGATTCTGGCTCACTGCAACCTCTGCCTCCCAGGTTCAAGCAATTCTCCTGTCAGCCTCTCGAGTAGCTGGAACTACAGGTACGTGCCACCATACCCAGCTAATTTTTGTATTTTTAGTAGAGACAGGCTTTCGCCATGTTGGCCAGGCTAGTCTTGAACTCCTGACCTCAGGTGATCCACCAGTCTTGGCCTCCCAAAGTGCTGGGATTACAGGCATGAGCCACTGCACCCAGCCAGGATGGAAAATTTTTAACCTTATACCTTTTTCAGTAAATCTGTATTTATCTAAAAATATTTTTGGAGAGTAATAATTTCCTAGGTATCTAAATAAAAGTTCTCTAAGGACTACCTATGTGGCAAAATAGGAACTAATTCTGCTTCTTATCTGCCCAAAGTATATTACATTGGGGCTATGGATACATACCTGTGCTGCTTTTTTGTAGGCGTCTCATTCTCTGTCATTTCTGGCATGGTTACAGTAATAGGAACCTACGAAAGGATAGAAAGACACACCAGAAATCTTAGTCATTCTAGAATCTTATAAAAATTGATCAATAGCCATTTGATTTGAATATTAAAATGCTAAAAAAAAAAAACTGACATTGAAAAGCATTGGATTAGGTGTTGCAGATAGAAGTATAAGAAAATAGGATAAAAGTACTATAATTAGTAAATGTGGAAAATGGTGAATATCAATTGTGAGGTATAGCCAGAAAGTACTTGAGAAAACTTGAGTAGAAAAAATATCACTGCAGGCTTGGAAATCAAGAAAAGCTTAAAGGGGATGTGAATTTGAGCAAGAGCTGGAAAGAGAGAGAACATACTTGAGTTGGGAGAGTATGCTATTTGTTCATGTGAAGTGTTATACAGAATTTAAACTAAAACAATGGTCCCCAGCTCTGAACACAAAAACACCAAACATGACAAGAGCACAAACATGTAATATTCCATACATGAAAGCAAGCATTCATTCATTCAGTCACTCATTTGTTGGGCTTTAACTTCAAACTGCTAGAAGTCTCACATTATCATTTGAATGTCATTAAAATCTGGGCATGAAAATTCTATATATATTTCAATTATCAGGCTACTAAATAATACATGCACTATTGGAAAATATATACATATATGGAAAAGGCCGGAAAGCAAATACATTAATATATTAATCATAGTTAAGTAAGGGTAGTGATATTTTGGTGATTTCATTCTCTTCTCCGACTTTCAAAAATTTCATAATGAAAGCTGTGACACTTTTATATCCCAGAGACTGACAACTGTATTAGTCCATTCTCATGCTGCCATAAAGAAATACATGAGACTGGGAAATTTACAAAGGAAAGAGGGTTAATTGAGTTACAGTTCCACAGTGCTGGAGAGGCCTCTGGAAACTTACAATCATGGTGCTCTGTCACTTCTTGAACACTTTGCTGCTTAGAAATTTCTTCTACCGGATAACCTAAATTATCTCTCCCAGGTTCAAAGTTCCACAGCTCTAGGGAAAAGCAAAATGCTTCCAATTTCTTCACTAAAGCATAGCAAGAGTCACCTTTGCTCTAGTCTCCAAGAAGTTCCTAATCTCCATCTGAGACCACCTCAGCCTGGACTTCATTGTCCACATCACTATCAGCATTTTGGTCAAAATCATTCGACAAGTCTCTAGGAAGTTCCAAACTTTCCCACATCTTCCTGTCTTCTTCTGAACCCTCCAAGTCTTTAGGAAGTTCCAAACTTTCCCACATTTTCCTGTCTTCTTCTGAGCCCTCCAAACTGTTTCAACCTCTACCTGTTACCCAGTTCCAAAGTTGCTTTCACATTTTCAGATATCCTTATAGCAGTGCCCCACTCCCAGTACCAATTTACTGTGTTAGTCCATTCTCACGCTGCAATGAAGAAATGCTCAAGACTAGGTAATTTATAAAGGAAAGAGGTTTCACTGATTCACAGTTCCTCAGGGCTGGGGAGGCCGACTTACAATCATGGTGGAAGGGGAAGCAAACATATCCTTCTTTACATGGCAGAGGGAGGGAGAAGTGGCGAGCAAAGTGAGGAAAGCTCCTTATAAAACCATCATCTCATGAGAACTCACTCACTATCACAAGAACAGCATGAGGGTAACGGCCCCCATGATTCAATTACCTCTCACTTGGGCCACTCCCATGACAAATGGGAATATGGGAACTACAATTCAAGATGAGATTTGGATGGGGACGCAGCCAAACCATATCAGCAACCTTTCAAAACGAGTCTACCAAGTTGGGATACCTGCTGTGGTACACTGGAGGAGGTGCAAGTAGTGTGGTTTCCCATTTTTTTCTCCAAGAGACAGAAAAAGTAGCAAGTATGAAGTCTGAAGTCAGAAAGCATGAGTTTAAAATCTGTTTCTGCCACTTCCTAGCTGTCAGGTCTTGGGAAAGTTACATAACCCTCAGAACCTCAGATGCTTCATCTACACGTGAATCATAATAACAGTATTACATTTTTGGATTGTTCCAAGCAGGGAATGAAATTTTGCAGGGACAGCACAAGACCATGTTGCCTAGTAGTAATAAGGATTTAATAAATGTTAGCTTTAAATGTTAGTGAGACATTTCAGGTTAACTTTAGCCCTAGGGAGGAAGGAGAAAGGTCCTGGGAAATAAGTAGACATGAATGCAGGAAGGGGAAGACAGAAAGTACTGACTGAAGCAGCCTGTGGAGAAACGTGTCATCAAAACCCATGTCCAGCAGCTTATTCCTATTCCACCTTTTCCCTACCATTTATGAAGTACCTCTCAGCCTAAAAGCAATGAGCTCAAAATAGGTAGCCATATGGTGATCGTGGGGGACATGTAATTAAATAAATAAATGAATAATCCCTGTGACCTTCTCACCTAAGGGCTTGCAGAGTTTCTTCACTTTTGATTCCTGGCTTCCAATGCCTCCCGTTTCTGATCCAAATGTATCATCTTCTGCCAGAAGATGGTCTATGGGTTATGCTTTCTTCCTACTACACAAGAGAAAAATCAATGAATGTTTATAGTTGCGAGGTGTCCATTAGCACCACGTAAGGCAAGGGCTGACAACCTATGGCATGCAAGCACATTTTTAGTGCCACGAAGGATAATCCTGAATTCTCCCCACCACTTGAAAGCAAATCAATAGAGTTGCTCTCAAAAGTCACTTTCCTATTTGGTTACCAATGCTCCACTCCCACAAAGATGGTAGTCTTACAGCCATTGGATGGTCCCCAAGAGGTGATTCTCTGTTTTCTCTTATGCAAGCTCATTGTCCCTTTGGTCCTCACTAGCTGCTGGTTACTCAAAGTCCTCCACTTGGGTCTTACCCTAACTTCTGTCCTCAATTCTAAAATTATCTTTCCTTCAATTTCCTACCTCCTACTTCTCTCTTGTAAGATTGCCTGAAAACGTACATAGGGACCTTCCCCTAAGGCAGTGACACTAGAAGACAGTCCTCAGACCTTTGCATTGTATGTGTTCTTTAAAAATGTAAATTTGGGGCTTCATTCCAAACATGACAAATGAGAGGTCCGGGTAGGGCCCAGGAATTTGCATTTTCAACAATCTCTTTGGGTGATCTCCCGTCCTCTCCCTCCCCTCCCCTGCCTTATCATCCCCTCTCCTTCCCTTCCCTTCTCCCTCCCTCCCTCCCTCGCTCCCTTCCTTTCTCTCTTTCTTTTTTGTTTTTGGCTTTTTAGGTACAGAAAAATTTTAGAAACTTCAAGAGAGGGATGTGAATTTTAATAATGCCCCAGGTGATTCTGATAGGAAAAAGTTGGAAACACAGGCAGTTATCTTTAATTGGTGAAAGTTCAAGCATCTGCCCAATATCCTAGTTCCAGCCTTTCCCCTGCAGCCCTTTTGAAAGTCTGCAGATAATTTCACATACAATTAAGGTACATAAAGGAAAAGTTCTAGCTGTCTAAACATCTAGAATCTTTTTTTTTTTCTGGGCTCAGTCCATAACAACCAATATCTACAATCTTAAAGTCAATGACACTAAGGGTCTATCACATAAGTAAACATTCTCTGCACTCAGGTGAAAGCCAGGAATTTAACTGAAAGAGGAATACAACTGTAAATCAAAATCATCCCATTTACCAAATGCCATTATGAATATCCATCTCAATGTAAAATTATTCAGAGGTCCAGTGTTCATTCTATTAAAATTGCATTCCTGATGCTAAAAAAAAGAGCATCTATGGAAAGTAACTATACAATATTTTCATAAATCCCTGTTCACTTAACAATTAGCTTATTAATAAAGAAATTATATTTTGAATATATTTACATAAATACAAATATACACTTTAAAATATTTAAAGTGTCATTAAAAAATTTTTTTAGTTTTTAAAAATGTTTTTAGGGAAAAGATTTTGCTTTGTCATCCAGGCTGGTGTGCAGTGGTATGATCACAGCTCACTGCAGCCTGAAAGTCCTGGGCTCAGGTGATCCTCCCACCTCAGCCTCTTAAGTAGCTAGGAATACAGGCACACACACCACTATTCCCAGCTAATTTTTTGTAGACATGGGCTCTCGCTATGCTGTCCAGGCTGGTCTCTCTCTTAACTCCTGGCCTCAAGTGATCCTGCTGTCTCAGTCCTCCAAAGTGCTTGGAACCACTGCACCTGGTTCCATTAATATTTTGGCTGCATTAGTTTCTGAATGCCAAAGAATTACATTAGTAATCTCTGAATTATTATGCTTTTATGGAAGAACTATTCCTGAAGTTAGTCAAACCCAGTACTTCTCGAGTGTGGTGCTCAGATAACCTGCATCAAAATCGTATTTTTCAAAACTTTTTTCCTTGAGGTAAACCTTACATATAATAAATTGCATAAATCTTATGTATAATATTCAATGGGTTCTGATGAATGCACACAACTGTATGACCCAACCCCATCAAGGTACAGAACATTATCACCAGAGAAAATTCTTTTTTTTTTTCAGACGGAGTCTCACTCTGTTGCCCAGGCTGGAGTGTAGTGGCACAATCTCTGTTCACTGCAACCTCTGCCTCCTGAGTTCAAGCAATTCTCCTGCCTCAGCCTCCCTAGTAGCTGGGATTACAGGCACCCTCCACCATACCCAGCTAATTTTTTATTTTTAGTAGAGATGGGGTTTCACCATGTTGGCCAACCTAGTCTCAAACTCCTGATCTCAAGCAACCCACCTATCTTGGCGTACCAAAGTGCTGGGATTACAGGTGTGAGCCACTGTGCCCGGCCTGAGAAAGTTATTTCATGACCCTTTCAAGTCAATCCCTTCCCCTACTCCAGAAGCAAACCCCATCCTAAATTTTTTCACCATAAAACTTCATACAAATGTACTGGTTGGGAATTCTTTTGTGTAAAGCTTTCATTAAGCATAATGTTTCTGAAATTCATCTAGTAGTTTGTTCATTTTTATTGAATTCATCTAGTAGTTTGTTCATTTTTATTGCTGAGTATAAATATACAACTGCATGTGAATTTGTAACAGAGTTTATCTGTTTTTCTTTCTTTCTTTTTTTTTTTTTGAGAGACAGAGGTTCGCTCTTGTTGCCCAGTTTGGAGTGCAGTGGAGGATCAAGGATGCATCAATGTTCACCACAGATATTGGCCTGTAGTTTTCTTTTATTGATGTGTCTTTGTTTGGTTTGGTATCAGGGTAACCCTGGCTTCATAGAATGAGTTTGAAGTATTCCCTCCTCCTCTATTTTTCTTAATAGTTTCCACAGGACTGGTATTAGTTCTTCTTTAGATGTTTGGTAGAATTCAGCAGTGAAGCTATTGAGTCCTGGGCTTTTCTTTGCTGGGAGACTTTTAATTATGACTTTGATATCATTACTTGTTATTGGTCTACTTAGGTTTTGGACTTCTTCATGGTTCAATTTTGGTAGGTTGGATGTGTCTAGGAATTTATTTCTTCTAGGTTTTCCAATTTATTGGCATATAGTTGCTTATAGTAGTCTGTAATGATCCTTTGAATTTCTGTGGTATCCACTTGTATGTCTATTTCATTTTTTATTTTATTTGGGTCCCCTCTCTTTTTGTCTTGGTTTGTGGATTTTGTTTATCTTTTCAAAAAACAAACTTTTTGGCCAGGTTACAGTAGCTCACACTTGTAATCCCAGCACTTTGGGAGGCCAAGGGAGGCATATCACTTGAGGAGTTTAAGACAAGCCTGGCCAACATGGCAAAACCCTGTCTATACTAAAAATATAAAAATTCACCGGGTGTGGTGGCACATGCCTGTAATTTAAGGCTGAGGCAGGAGAATCACTTGAACCCGGAAGGCGGAGGTTGCAGTGAGCCAAGATCACGCACCACTCCAGTCTGAGTGACAGAGTGAGACTCTGTCTCCAAAAAAAAAAAAAAAAAGTTTTGTTTTGTCAATCTATTTTATTGTTTTTGTTTTCATTTCAATTTCACTTATTTCTGCTCTGATCTTTACTTAATTTCTTCCACTGCTTTTGAGTTTGCTTTGATACTGCTTTTCTAGTTTCTTAAGATGTACTGTTAGATTCTTTATTTGAAGTTTTTCTACTTATTTTTATTTTTATTTTTGAGATAGAGTCTCACTCTGTCACCCAGGCTGGAGTGCAGTAGTGCGATCTTGGCTCACTGCAACCTGCACCTTGCAGGTTCAAGCAATTCTCCCTACCTCAGCCTCCCGAGTAACTGGGATTACAGGCGCCCACCGGCACGCCTGGCTAATTTTTGTAGTTTTTAGTAGAGACGCGGTTTCACCATGTTGGCCAGGCTAGTCTTGAACTCCTGACCCCAGGTGATCTGCCTGCCTTGACCTCCCAAAGTGCTGGGATTACAAGCATGAGCCATCATGCCCAGTCTGAAGTTTTTCTACTTTTTTGATGTGGGTGCTTTCCTCTTATTACCACTTTTGCTGTATCCCATGGGGTTTTGTATGCTGTGTTTCCATTTTCGTTTAAGGAATTTTTAAATTTCCTTCTTAATTTGTTCATTGACCCACTGGTCCCTCAGGAGCATATTGTTGAATTTTCCTATATTCACATAGTTTCCGAAGTTTCTCTTATTATTGATTATAGCGTTATTCCACTATGATCAGAGAAGATACTTGATATTATTTCACCACCATGCCTGGCTTTTTTTTTTTTTTTTTTTTGGATTTTTAGTACAGACGGGGTTTTGCCATGGTGGCCAGGTTGGTCTCAAGCTCCTGACTTCACGTGAGCTGCCCGCCTTGGCCTCCCAAAGTGCTGGGATTAGGCATGAGCCACCACACTCAGCAAGATTATTTCAATTTCAGTTTTTTTTTTTTTTTTTTTTTTTTGAGATGGAGTCTTGCTCCGTCACCCAGGCTGGAGCGCAGTGATGCGATCTCAGCTCACTGCAACCTCCACCTCCTGGGTTCAAGCAATTCTCTCCCTCAGCCTCCCAAGTAGCTGGGATTACAGATGCCCACCACCATGCCTGGCTAATTTTTTTGCATTTTTACTTGAGACGGGGTTTCACCATCTTAGCCAGGTTGGTCTTGAACTCTTGACCTTGTGATCCACCCACCTCAGCCTCCCAAAGTCCTGGGATTACAGGCGTGAGCCACTGGCGAAGCCCAGCTAAAAATGTTTTAAGACTTTGTCCAGGCACAGTGGCTCACACCTGTAATTCCATCACTCTGGGAGGCAGAAGTGGGAGGACTGCTTGAGCCTAGGAGTTCAAGACTAGCCTAGGCAACATAGTGAGACCCTATCTCTACAAAAAATAGAAAAGTATCCAGATAGGTGGCATGTGCCTATAGTCCCAAATACTGCAGAGACTGAGGTGGCAGAATCACTTAAGCCTGGGAAGTTGAGGTTGCAATGAGCCATGATCGTGCCACTGCACTTCAGCTTGGGCAACAGAGTGAGACCCTGTCTTGCAAAACAAAACAAAAAACAAACAAACAAACACACAAAAAATCACCACTTGCTTTGTGGCCTAACATAGGATCTATCCTTGAGAATGATCCATGTGCTGAGGAGAAAACTGTGTATTTTGCAGCTGTTGGATGAAATGTTCTATAAATATCTATTAAGTCCATTTGGTCAATAGTGCAAATTAAGTCTAATGTTTACTGATTTTCTGTCTGAATAATCTGTCCAATGCTGAAAGTGAAGTGTTGAAGTCTCCAACTATTATTGTATTGGGGTCCATCTCTCTTTTTGATATAATAATATTTACTTTATATATCTGGGTGCTCCCCTATTGGGTGCATATATATTTACAGTTGTTATATCCTCTTGCGGAAATGTTCCCTTTAAAATTATATAATGATGTTGTCTCTTTTTATAGTTTTTGTCTTGAAATCTATTTTATTTGATATAAGTATGGCTACTCCTGCTCTTATTTTGGTTTCCATTTCTACGGTATATCTTTTCCATCCCTTTATTTTCAGTCTATGTGTGTGTGTCTTTATAAGAGAAGTGCATTTGTTGTAGGAAACAGATAATTGGGTTTTTTTCTTCTTCTTCTTCTTCCTCTTTAATCCATTCAGCCACTCTATGTCTTTGGATTGGAGCGTTTAGCCCATTTACATTCAATATTATTATTGATAGGTAAAAACTTACTTCCGTCATTTTGTTATCTGTTTTCTGGTTGTTTTATGGTCTTCTATTCCTTCTCATTCAGTGTTTTTCTCTGGTGGTATGTTTTAATTTCTTGCTTTATACATTTTGTGTATTTATTGTATTTTTTTGACCTGAGGTTACCATGAGGCTTGCAAATAACATCTTATAACCCACTATTTTGACTAATGACAATCTAACTCTGATTGCAAAAACAAACAAGCCAAGAGAAAACTGATAAAAACTCTAGTTTTTATGTATAAAAACTATTATCTGGTTTTAAAAACTACAGTTTACTTCATGAACATAAGAGTAAACAGAAAATCTGAATCTTTTTTTTTTTTTTACATCAGATACAAAACTCTACACTTAAATTTCATCCCCTGCTTTTTTTTTTTTTTTTTTTTTTTTTTTTGCTTGGTAGAGCTCCTTGCATCCCTTTATTTTGAGCCTATGTGTGTCTCTGTTTTTGAGATGGAGTCTCACTCTGTTGCCAGGCTGGAGTACAGTGGTGTGATCTCAGCTTACTGCAACCTCCACCTCCCAGGTTCAAGCAATTCTCCTGCTTCAGCCGCCCGAGTAGGTGAGACTACAGGCATGCGCCACCATGCCCAGCCCAGCTGATTTTTATATTTTTAGTAGAGACGGGGTTTCACTATGTTGGCCAGGATGGTCTTGATCTCTTGACCTCGTGATCCACCCATCTTGGCCTCCCAAAGTGCTGAGATTACAGGAGTGAGCCACCATGCCCAGCCCATCCCCTGCTTTTTAACCTTCTGATGTTTCTACTTATATCTTATTACACTACGTTTTAAAATGTTGTAGTTATTATTTTTGATAGATTTGTCTTTTAGTCTTCCTACTCAAGACATGAGTAGCTTACACACTAGAATTATAGTGTTAAAATATTCTGTATTTGTCTACATATTTACTGTTACCACATACCTTCAGACAATTTCTTATTGCTTGTTAACATCTTTTTCTTTCAGGTTGAAGAACTCCCTTCAGCATTTCTCGTAGGACAGGTCTGGTGTTGACAAAATCCCTCAGCTTTTGTTTGTCTGGGAAAGGTCTTTATTTCCTCTTGATGTTTGAAGTGTATTTTCACTGGATATAATATTCTAGGATAAAAGTCTTTTTCTTTCAGCACTTTAAATATGTCATCTGACTCTCTTCTGGTCTTTAAGGTTTCCACTGAGAAATCTGTGGCCAAACATACCGGAAATGCTTTATATGTCATTTTTTTCTTTCCCTTGCTGCTTTTAGGATCCTTTTTTATCCTTGACCTTTGGGAGTGTGATTATTACACGTCTTGAGGTAGTCTTGAGTTAATTTTTCTTAGTGATCTATAACCTCCTTAGACTTGAATACTGGTATCTTTCTCTAGATTTGGAAAGTTCTCCAATATTATCTCTTTGAATAAAGTTTCTACCTCAATCTCTCTCTCCACTTCCTCTTTAAGACCAATAACTCTTAGATTTCCCCTTTTGAAGCTGTTTTCTAAATCCTGTAGGCATGCTTCGTATTTTTTTCTTTTACCTCCTCTGAGTATTTTCATATAGCCTGTCTTCACGCTCACTCATTCTTTCTTCTGCTTGATCCATTCTACTGTTGAGAGACTGATGCATTCTTTAGTTTGTCTACTGAATTTTTCACCTCCAGAACTTCTGCTTGATTCTTTTTAATTTTAATCTCTTTGTTAAATTTACCTGATAGGATTCTCAATTTCTTCTCTGTGTTATCTTGGATTTTGTTAAGCTTCCTCAAAACAGCTATTTTGAATTCTCTGTCTCAAAAATCACATATCTCTGCCACTCTGGAATTGGTCACTGGTGCCTTATTTAGTTCATTCAGTGAGGTCATGTTTTCCTGGATGGCCTTGATGCTTGTGGATGTTGGTCAATGTTTGTGCACTGAAAAGTTAGATATTTATTCCTGTTTGTTTTGTCTGGCTTGTTTGTACCCATACTTCTTCAGAAGGCTTTCTAAGTTATTCAACAGGAAATAAGTGTTGTAATCTACGTCTTTGGTCACTGCAACCATATGTACATTAGGGGGCACTCCCAAGTCCAGTAATGCTGTGACTTTTGCAAAGGTACCACTTTAGTGGTCTTGAGAAAGATCCAGACTTCCCTAACGTATCAAGCAGAGTCTCTTGTTCTCTTCCTCTATTTTCCCCCAAGCAAATGGAGTCTCTTTCTTCATGCTGAGTTGCCTGGAGTTGGGTGTGGAGTCATGCAACACTCCTGTGGATAAACCCACTGAGACTGCTGGGACACACCTGAAGCCAGTACAGTATTGGGTTTTGCCCAAGGCCTGGGGCAACTATCTCCTGACTATCACTGAAGTTTATTCAAGCCCGGGGGCTCTTTACTGAGCAGATGATGAATCCTGCCAGGACTGGGTCTCTCCCTTCAGGGTCGTGGGTTCCATTCTGGCCCAGTGGAGTGTCTAGAAATGCACTCCAGGAGCCAAAGCCTGGAATCTTCAGGAGTCTACTTGGTGCTTTATTTTATTGTGGCTGAGCTGGTACCTGAGTTATAAAATAAAATCCTCTTTATTCTTCCCTCTCCTTTTCTCAAGCAGGAGTCTCTCCTGATGGCCACCACAGATGAGAAATGTGCTGGGTTACACCTGAAATGGGCAGTTTTGGGTCTTGCCCAGGGCCCACAGCAACTACTGACTGGCTACTGCTGATGTTTATTCAAAACCCAATGGCTCTTTAGTCAGCAGGTGGTGAATTCTGCCAGGAGTGTAGCCTTCTCTTTAGGGCAGTGGGTTCCCTTCCCGCATAGGGTTGGTCTAGAATTGTCATCCAGAAGCTATAGTCTAGAATGGGGGCTTTATTTTACTGTGGCTGAGCTGGGATCCAAGTTGCAAGACAAAATCCTCTTTACTTTTCCCTCTTCTCCTGGAGCTGCAAGCTGTGATGTCTGAGTTGGAGGAGTGGTGATGCAAGCACTCCTTTGGCCACCCCACCTAGTATTTCACTAGGTCGTGTGCAACCCATGTTCACTGGTTCCAAGCCCATTGCAGCACTAGGACTTGCACAGGAATTGCAGGCCTTGTGGCCTAGACTGCCTTTCAAGTTCATTTAGAACACCAGAGCACTTTAGCCCTCAGTGGTGGGGCTAGCTGGAACTTGTGTTCCAACTGATAGGATGGATGACTTCCCTCTGGCAAGGGCTGGTCTAAATGCTCCCTCTGTGGGCATCAGCTCAATTCTGCCCTGCGCTGCTTTCCACTGCGACAGAGCAGCACTGAATTCCAATGAAAAGTTGCACAGTCACTTTGCTCTCCCTCCCGCAAGCACAGAGATTCTCTCTGCATGGCTGGAGGAGGGGGAAAGGGTGGTGTAGGCAATGCAAGGCTGTCTTTCCTACCCTCTTCAGTGTCTCCTTCCTTGATATGATGCTAAAACTAGGTACTGCGATCACTTACCTGATTGTGTTTTCTTTGTAGAGACGGGGTCTCACTATGTAGAGCAAACTGGTCTCAAACTCCTGGCCTCAAGCAATCCTCCACCTCAACCTCCCAACCTGCCAGTATTACAGGTGTAAGGCACAGTGCTTGGCCACCTGATATTTGGTTCTTATGTGGATAGTTGTTCTGCAGCATGGGGGCAATTGCTGGAGGGTTCTATTCAGCCATCTTGCTCTGCCTCATCCCCTCCTCAGTGCTTGTGATCTATACATGACATCTTTCCCAGCTTTCCAACAATAATTACAGTAATTCTTATTTTCCTACTTTCTTATTCTTTTTATTTGTTACTTAACTGGATTTTTTTTCATTATGCAAATGAAATACGCTTGTATTTATCTACTCAGATCATACCAAAGGAGTTAAGTTGTGAAAAGAAGTACTCTTTTCCTCCTTAAATTTCCTGTTAACACTATTCAAGTACCTATTTCTATAATATGATTTTCTCCTTTTTTGTCCTTTATTTTTTGGAAGTGAATACTAAGTCTAGCCCACACTCAAAGTGAGGAGAATTAATCTCTACCTTTTAGAAAAAGGATTATGTAAATATATTTATAATTATTCTGCAAGGAAGATCTGTCACTTCTCCCCTATTTATTTATTCAATAATTTATTTATATCAGTATGGACTCATGGAGATTCATTGTATTCTTCAGATCACAATTCAACACTAGGGTTAATATGTTGTTCAAATTGTCCACACATTGGCCATTGGGTGCTCTTTTGGATTAGCTGTTGTGCCCTTTATGCACACACACATCCGCACGCACACACACACACACACACCCTTTCTAGCACTTCCTTACTTTTTGGTACTACAAGATACTCCATACTCCAGGCTCATCTTGTGTTTCCCCTGCCCCACTCTTAGAATCAGCTTTCCATCCAAGGAATTTTTGTTCCTTTCATTGGAGAATGGAATTTAGAAACCAAGATCTAGGTGCTGTCTGTTCTCATTGCTACTGGGGTACCACTGCTTCCAGGCCTTCTCAGCAGACACAGCTATAATATATGTCTATTAACCCATGTATAGACATAGATCTACATTTGCCTCTGTATCTATCTGCATTTATATTTAAAAAAGCATGAGTTTATACTTACATCTCTGATTCTAATCTAGCACCACAGGGCTCAGTATAGTCTTCCCCCCTGCTTATTTGTAACATCTTTCTGACAGTGAGAAATCTGGCTCCCAATATCTACAATTACTTTTACTAATTTCCTCAAACCTAATAGCCATATAAATTGGTTCCAGAATGCTAACTCCACTCCTCATAGTTATTTTAAGGATCAACTGACATCATACACATCCAAGGTTCTTTAAGACAAGAACGACTTTGTTCTTTTACCCCAAGGGCTTAGCACAATACACGCACCATGTGTAACTCAAATGCTTATTGAACGAACAATGGTCTTCTGAAACTAGTATAGCTAAATTTATACAAATGTAAAATATTATTATAATCATTAATAAGTTTGCTTTATAGTATAACTGTAAAACCGACTCCAGGGTTAGCTAATTCAAAGTTTAACTCCTTGGTCTTAGGCTCGTCCCTTGATATATGATCACCTACCAGTAATGTTTTCTCCTCTGTTACTGAATGGCCCTCAGTGCCATCTGCAGGGAAGGCCCCCCCATCATTTTTTTTTTTGAAATGGACTCTCGCCCTGTCTCCCAAGCTGGAGTGCAATCATGTGATCTTGGCTCTATGCAAACTCCACCTCCCGAGTTAAAGCGATTCTCCTAAGGCCTCAGCCTCCCAAGTAGCTGGGATTACAGGTACTCACCACCACGCCTGGCTAATTTTTTGTATATTTAGTAGAGACAGGGTTTCACCATGTTGGCCAGGCTGGTCTCGAACTCCTGACCTTGTGATCCGCCCACCTTGGCCTCCCTAAGTGCTGGGATTACAGGCATGAGCCACCGCACCTGGCCAGAAGGCCCATTTTGAATTCACACTCAGCAAACCTAGTCTGTCTCTCATCAATTACTCCTAGAGCAGTGGTTCTGAAAACTGAATACTCACCAGAATCACCAGAATTCGTTTCCAGAGACTGGTTTGGTATATAGGATATAGTGTTCTTGAGGGCAGGTATTTGAGTGTGTTTCATTCACCGATGTACTCTAAGTGCCTAGAATCATGCTAGGCACATGAGTGGGTAATCAACAAGTATTTGTTGAATGAAGGAATGAGTGACTGAGGTGAGGTGCAAGAATTTTTCAAAACTCCTGAAATGATTCCCAAGCACAGCCACTGAGGTCATTAATACAGATGCTGCTCGGGCGCGGTGGCTCACACCTGTAATCCCAGCACTCTGGGAGGCTGAGGTGGACAGATCACGAGGTCAGGAGATCAAGACCATCCTGGCTAACATGGTGAAACCCTGTCTCCACTGAAAATACAAAAAAAATTATTTGGGCGTGGTGGGGGGTGCCTGTAGTCCCAGCTACTCGGGAGGCTGAGGCAGGAGAATGGCGTGAACCCAGGAGGCGGAGCTTGCAGTGAGCTGAGATTGTGACACTGCACTTCAGCCTGGGCGACAGAGTGAGATTCTGTCTCAAAAAAAATAAAAATAAAAATACAGATGCTGTCAAGCCCCCATGTACCCTTCATCTCACATCAATGAATGAAATTGTATAGTAAATAGAAAAAGCCTTTGATGTCAGACTTAGGATCACATCTCAAAGCTGGCAGGTACTGGCTATCTGATTTTGAAATAAGTACCCTTTAGAGTCTCAGCATCCTCACATTTAAAACTGTGAGAGTCTCAGCAGCTTCTCAGAAGACTGTTACGAGTTTACATGATGATACATTTTATGGATCTAGCAAAGTGCCTGGTACATAGCAGGTGCTCAATACATGTTAGTTGCCTTTCTTCCATTTCCCCCTTAATTTACTGAGAAGATAGAAGTCAAGTCATCTGGTCCAAGTTCCTTAACTGGATTCTACATTTACCATAAATCCTAAAAATCTATAAATCTATCATTTCAGGCCTCCAGGACTTCTTAAAGTTAATTATTTGATCTGAGAAAAGGGACCCTATATTTGATTCTTTCCTCTTTAGCACTTTATTTTCTCTCTTAACCACCTCTCCTTCCAAAATGCAAGGATTTTCCGCATGTTAAACAAGAATTTACTGCCTTTTCTGCCTACAAGTCTATTTCTCTCCCCATGTTCCTGTGAAACTTCTCACCTCTCCAACTTGGCCAGTGTCTCCTAAACCTTGTGGCTGCTCCAGCCAACCAAAGCTGCTTCCTTGGAGGTCAGGGGCTATTTTTCACCAATCATAGATTATTTCCCTCTTGGCAGGATTTGAGGCTGTTGATCTCTCTCTTTCTTGAAATTCTCTCTCCTAGGTTGTCTTTCTCCTCTCCTATTATGCATCCTCTTTCTCTAACATGAACACTTTTCTTTCTCCTTTGAGTTCCAAGGTTCAACACTCTCCTCTCTTTTTCAGGTTTGCTTTTTCCCTACAAAGGTCCAAACTGTTTCTGTGTAAAAGCCTTTTATGTTTTTGTAAGAAAGCTACCTTTCAACTCTGACTTTGCTCCAAATCTCTCTTCAGAACACCGCATTTTGAACAAATTAACAAGTCTGTTTGGAATGTGTTAAATTCCCTTTTCTCTTAAGATATGTATTTCCAAGTTCTCCATTTTATCAATGACACCAAAAGTTTAACCTGGCTCTAGACCCAAAAATAATCTTCATATCTTCTCACCAAATCCTATTAATTATTTTCATAATGCTCATATCTTCCCCTTTGTTATGACCACCTTAGATTAGGCCCCATTTTACACATATCTGGCCTCAGGCAGTCTTTGTTATTGCCCTCAGCCTTTCTCCCATTTGATGGATTTTATACCCCAATGTCTTATCAGTCTTTTCAATTCGGCACATTTACCATGTCCTCTCCTGCTTCAGAATCTACAGTAATATTTTCCATCATCTACTGCATCACATCCAAACTCCAGGTCTTGGCATTCATGACTGTACCTTCTTCACTGGCAGGTCTCACCTACCCACTTCCATCTAGCACAACACATATAAAAGGAGGGTTTTCTAGCTAATCATGCCATCTACCCTTCCCTCCTCTTCAATTCAGACAGGTTTATCCCTGTGCACCTTATCAGCTAGTTCACTTTGTGCTAAATCCATGCCATTTTCCCACTGAAAGGACCTTTCCACTTTGCTCTGTTTATCCAAATCCTACTAACCCTTTAAAGTCCGGGGCAAGTCTATCCTCCTCTATAAAATATTTCCTAATATTTCTAGCAAAACTAAACCCTCTACCTATACTCTGGACTCTATCACTCTCACTACTTAGTAAACTTCTTATAGAATATCCCTTTTCTCTCATATATTATTAATCCCTCCTTCCCTCTTTGTACTTTTCCATTAAAAATATTCTTATTCAGGGCCAGGCACAGTGGCTCACACCTGTAATCCCAGCACCTTGAGAGGCCAAGGGAGGTGGATCACTTGAGCTCAGGAGTTTGAGATCAGCCTGAGAAACAAGGTAAAACGCCATCTCTACCAAAAATACAAGAAATTAGCCAGGCATGGTGCTGCAAACCTGTAATCCCAGCTAACCAGGAGCCTGAGGTAGGAGGATGGCTTGAGCCCAGGAGGCAGAGGTTCTAGTGAGCCAAGATTGCACCACTGCACTCCAGTCCGTGAGACAGAGTGAGACTCCATCTCAACAAAAATTAAAATAAATCCTTATTCAATTTTTTCTATGTAAAAACCTAAAATGATTTTTCTCCTCATCTTGCAACTCCCTATAGGTGTCCCCATTCTTCCTCCCAACCACCAGGCTTCTTGAACAAGTTGTTTACATTTACTACCCCCCACTCCCCACCCGCTTCCTCACTTCCTATTCACTCTTCAACCCGCTGTTACCTGACTTTTATTCCTAAAACTGCTTACACCAAGCTCACCAAAAGACTTCCGCACTGCCAAATCCAACGAACTTTGTAAGAAATCTGTTGTTTCGGCCCTCTGACAATAATATCTTGCCTCTCCTTTGGAGATCTTCTCTGTCCCATTCCTGAAATCTGATGGGACCATCAAACATAGGCTCACCTCTGGGGTGGGCATGGGGCTAACTAATAAGACTCCCTGCACAAGCAGGAAAGTTTGCTGAGGTTGAGTTAGCCCCATGGATCCTTGTGATCCTGGGAGCTTCTCCCAGCTTCTATGTTGGGCACATAGTAAATACTCAATAAATACTTGGTGAACTGAATTAAAAACACAGTATTAGCACACTAATAGAAACAACTTATTATGCCCTACTGATCCTGGCCTTCCCAAGGCTTCATTATTCTATCTTCCTTTCTGTGAGTTTATCCAGTATCCATTTGCTGCTTAAGTTAGCCAAATTCAATTTCTATGGTTTATAATCAAAGAGAAATTGGTCCCTCAAATGACACAAAGGTAGATAGTAGTGACACCACAAATTTCTTCTCCCTATCTCCTTCACTTTGGTTTCTGCTGTTTATGGAATTCCTGAGAACTCTTCATTATCCTCTTTAAAGCTTTCTCTGACCCCTAGAGCAGTGGTCCCAACCTTTTCGGCACCAGGGACTGGTTTCGTGGAAGACAATTTTCCCACGGACAGGGAGTGCAGCAGATGGTTTTGGGATGAAACTGTTCCATCTATCTCACACATTAGATTCTCATAAGGAATGTGCAACCTAGATCCTTTGCATGCATGGTTCAGAATAGGGCTCGCGCTCCTATGAAAATCTAATGCTGCCACTGATCTGACAGGAGGGTAGATCATCTCCTGCTGTGCGACCTGGTTCCTAACAGGCCACTTGGGGACCCCTGCCTTAGAGGTTAGACTAAATACCCTTCTTCATACTCCCAAACATCCTAATACTCCACAATGTCTTAACATGAAATACAATCTGTATACTTACTAGTTTTCACCACCAGACTATAATAAATGGTAGAAACTTATTACTCCATTACTGGGTGCTAAATATTGAGAATACAAATATGAAAAAATTCATATTATTCATATTACTGAGAATAGAAACATGAAAAAAAATTTCATGTTTGTATCCTCAACAATTAGCACTCAGTAATTGAGTAATAAATGTTTGCTGAAAGAAAATCTGATCTTTCCTTTTTTTTCTATTAATTATTACATCATAGATTTTACGTACTTATGTTTAATTTAGCATCTAATGAATACTCCATTGAGTTCCTTAAACAATCCTCCCAGTAAGTCTAAAAAGTTCTTATGAGCTGCGTGCACCATTTACTATTTCTGTATTCTCTTTAGCACCTAGCAGTGTTGGGCACATAGTAAATACTCAATAAATACTTGGTGAACTGAATTAAAAACACAGTATTAGCACACTAATAGAAACAACTTATTATGCCCTACTGATCTAATTAAAAGATCTGGCCTTCTGAAGTAGTGCAATTGTCCCCATATGGAAATTTTAATGAGAAAAAGAAAAGTTATCCAATTGGACAGTTAACCACGTTTCTCTTAGCAAGAGTTCCACAAGTATTTTATGAATAATAAGTGTACACCTTTACAGGACAGAGTAAAAGACTCAAGACACATATACGCCTGTGCATATTGGAAGGAAGATTACATATTTAAGGGGTCTGTCACAACTACAATCACTTAGATTCTACTAACCTTTAACAAATCTATAATGGGAGTATAGGACATAAAATAGTTAATAGCAAAATCAATTAATGCCAAATCAACTTATGTTCAAGATGTATATGGCTATCTTTTTATAATATATAACATGGCAGTCATTTACTCATTCACGAACATTTATTAACCGCCTAGTAATCACAAATGCAATGCTAGGTCCTAAGAATACAAAGATAAAACAGTTCCTATGTTGGTGGAGTTCTATTTCTGCCATGTTGCAATGGTATTCAAGAATATGTGAATGGTACCCCCTGGAGTTGCTCAACATGGAGGCCCTGGTTAGCAGTATGGAGGGGAAGGCATAAAAACACATACGGCAATGTGCTAAGTGCTAACACAGAAATAAGTACAAACTGTTATGGGGCCATGGAGGATAAATAACTTACTAATGAAATCAAGAAAAGATATGAAAAAAAATGGATGTCTATACATGAATTCAATGCTAGTTAAGGTATGAGGAAGCTACTAACATACGTCAGATGAAATCAAACCTAAAACTATGGTTGCAGGAAGAGTCAGAAGGGTTCCAAACCAAACCAATCCAACTTAAAGAAAACCACTGCAGAAGAGATGAAAAATAAAATATTCCTTATCATTACATTTGAGAACAATGAAACACACACACAGAACTTAAACTGCCACATACTGTAAGCCTAAAGAGAATCTTTTAAACACGTAGCATAGAAGTTCAAAGGGAGTCGATCACTAAGAACTAGAGTAAGCTATCCAGAAAACTTTCATAAAAGTGTAACTAGAACTATTGTTGGCAGGAAGGAGGAATAGAGTAAATGTGTCCATATCCTGAGAAAGGTAAACATCTTTAGCAAAAGCAGTGGGGGGAAAGTTGGACACATGAGTGAAGCCTGATTTAGAAAAGTCCAGAACACAAGCTTAGCTTTTGGACACAGTTCTAGTCTTATGGGAGTTCTCAGCCAGGGCTACTGAACAGAATCACCTGGGAAGCTTTAAAAAATATGCCCAAGGCAGAGCTTTACTCCAGATCAAAAATAAGAGAATTTCTGGGGGAAGTGGCCTGGGCATTAAAACTTAAAGACACACAAGGTGATGCTCATCTACAGTCTGAATTGAGAACCACTGGGCTAGAGAACAGAGAGGTAAAGCATGACAGATATGATTAAGGCTCAAGATTGATTTAAGACCCTGTTTATAAGCAACAAATTTGAGCTGATACCTGTTGAAGCTTATCTTCTAACCTGAGTTAAAAATTCTCAGTTTAAGTTTTCTTTTCCCTTGTTGACAAAGCTAAGCTCTGAAAATAGGAAAAGTACCCATCAATTTCTCATACATGACTGGTTCATTGAGTGTAAGGTCTACAACTTTAGAATTTTACTTCCATGATGTTCCATAGACGACTAACCTAGCAAATAAGTACTTCAATTCTAAGCTGCTCTTACATCCCTGCAATGCACTCCTTTTATATTAGGGAATGTTCTAGGCTGCTTCCAGATTTTGCAAAACTCCTAAATACAGAGACATCCCAATACCTATGTACATCTAAGTCTTTTAGCTTAGACCAGGAGTGTCCAATCTTTTGACTTCCCTGGGCCACTTGGGAAGAAGAATTGTCTTGGGCCACCCACAAAATACACTAACACTAATGATAGCTGATGAGCTTCAATAAGTAAGTAAATAAATATCACACACAAAAATCTCATAATGTTTTAAGAAAGTTTACAAATTTGAGGCCGGGAGCGGCGGCTCATGGCTGTAATCCCAGCACTTTCGGAAACCGAAGCAGGCGGATCACCTGAGGTCAGAAGTGCAAGACCAGCCTGGCCAACACGGAGAAACCCTGTCTCTACTGAAAAAAAAAAAAAAATTAGCTGGGCTGGTGGCGTGCGCCTGTAATCCCAGCTACTCAGGAGGCTGATGCAGGAGAATTGCTTGAATCCACGAGGCGGAGGTTGCAGTAAACTGAGATAACACCACTGCACTCCAGCCTAGGCGACAAAGTGAGACTCCGTCTCAAAAAAAATAAAAGAAAGTTTGCGAATTTGTCTTCTTGTCTTGGGCTGCATTAAAAGCCATCCTCGGATGGGGGTTGGACAAGCTAGGCTTAGACCTAAAGCAAAACTGCTTTAAGATTAAGTATTCATTCTTGCATGGATACATTACACTACTTCTGCTTTCAGAAGTGCCATTACAATGTATTTTACTTATTTTGTAACAAATACTTACAGTATAAAGAGAAACAACACATGTATCCCAAACAACAACTCTGTACTATGTTATTAAACAAGAGTCCTGTGAGGGAGAAAACAGTCATCAAGGTGAATGGAGAGTAGGACAGCCTGTTGATCCTTTAAAAAGTAAGTTTGTCTGTTTGGTTTTCTTTACAAAAGAGCAAACCTGAATATGTTTCAGGATCCATGTTACTCACCGTAAGATTTATTCAAGAAAACTGTACGTTGTTTATAGGTAAGGAAATGTCTTCTTTACCTACACAGTTGGCCACGAGTGTCTTGTTTTGTGTGGTGTTAGGTTACTGTATCTACTTGATGGTAAAAATGTTATGAGAAGGGAAGTTGAAATTCTGCACTTTGGTTTATGCAGTCTCTTATTTCCAGATAAAGTTAATAAACGCAAAGGACCATATCCCAATGTAACGGGGAGGGTTGGGAGGACAAGCTTCAAGAACGAGTGGGGTGAATTCAACTATCAAAATTGTAAACATGAACAAGAGCCCAGGAATCTTATATTTCATCCGGATACAAGAAAGTAGATTTGAAGAGTTGGTCATTCACTTGCACTGTTTCTATTCAGAAAGCAAAAGAAAGGCTTCTAAAAAGAAAACACAAGCCTAACACTTCGACAGAGGGGTGAGAGGGAAACAGCAAGCCACATGAGTCTGAAGAACGGGTACGAAAGAAATTCAGAGGGCGAGGAAAGAAGGGGAATGAAGAAGACAGGAAAAGGTGAAGGAGGCGGGCAAAGGCCATCTGGTGTGAACCTGGCTGCCCAGCTCTTTATGCACTCAGGGCAGCGTGGGGCCCCTCTCGCCCCGAGCGCATCTACGAGTTGGGGCGCAGTGCGACCCCCCACGGGCCTGGCAGCCGGAGACACAGGGCGGGCGGGAGAAGAGGGGTGCGCACGCCGCGGGCGCTGGCACCCCACGAGGTGCTGCACGCAGGGGTCCCCAGGAAGGAGGCGCACTTAGCGCAGCCCTGGCCT
>NW_012115044.1:668157-679979 GCF_000951035.1 Colobus angolensis palliatus
CCTTCCCCGCCCCTCCCGCGGTCGCAGCTCGGCAAGCGAACAGCCTACCCTGGGCGCGCCGCGCTCCCGCCTCTGTCCCTCAGCCTGCCAATCAGGCTGCGGGAACGCTGCCATGGTAGCCAATAAAAAGACAGAATACCGTTGCCCTAGGCTTAGAGGGCGGGAGGAGGCGGAGAGAAAACCAAGGCGTGAACCGAGTTCGGGCGGCCCAATGAGGAGGGCCGGGGGGCGGAGGTGTGCAAGTTGGGTTGAAGGAACAGGAAATATTCTTAAAGGTAGAGTGACGGACAGGAAGGAAAGCCAGTAGATGAATGGGAAAGAGGTGGGCCTGGTTCCTTAAAGGGGACGCCTTGAGAACCTAGAGAAGAAGGTGTTCTAAGAAACTTCTTTCTACCTTGTTCTATGGTCTCTTTTCTTCGTCTTTCAGTAGGAGTTTGGAAGTGGAAAAATTGAAAAGAAAGAGGGCAAGGAAGTCTTTCGGAATAGCCACTCTTAACATGAAGGGCAGGGAGGCAAGAAGATACCTCTCACTAAATGTGGAGAAGAAAGAGAATCAGGCGTCTCCGACTTCTCGATAACTGGAAGATTGTTGCTGACCTGGCGCTGCTCGCATTCGTAGGCTGTGGTCTCTTGTCATCCTTTATTTGCAGCAACACACAGATTTCTGCGAACTGGAGATGGCCATGTTCAGAAATGCCCTGGGGGCCTCCCAGCTGGGACAAGGCAGTTTGACATTGGGGGATGGGGTTTGAAATCTCAAGCCTGGGTTACTAAAGACCTGGATCTAGCAGAAGTAGGGCTACGGGTCACGAAATGGAGACCTGAGTGCCCCTTAACTCCAAGATGGGTGTGGAGTCCTTGGAACCGTGATCACAACTCCCTTTCCCTAGTTTCGCTTCATATTTTATAACCCCCTCCTGAAACAGGTGTCCTCCACCTAGTTGTGGTTACAGATTTCCAAGCCCTTCCACAACCAGATTTGGAAATATCCCAGATCTTTGCTGTCCATGGGCTAACTTCTGTCCATGGGCTAACTTCCAGATCAGGTAACTTCCAGAAGGTGCACACAGGGCATGGCATAATGGGAATTACTTGAGCCTGTATACAGAAGCAGCAGAAATCGCATTGAGCAAAAGGGTAAAGGTTAACAGTAACGGAGTCTTATGTTTGTACAGTGGATTGAAAAGCTATGATGAAACGGAAGGCCTGTAGTGTTGCTTATAAACTGTGGTACTAATAAACAGGCTAGAAATCTTTAACTCATCCATCTAGGCACACGAAGTTCGAATGAGCCTTTGAACAGACTTGGCACATCCAAATCAAAGCTGCAGATAGGAAAGATTCTACGAGTCAGAACCACAATAGCAATGCTAATAACATCACCATAAAATTGTATAGTATTGGTATGCTCAGCCATAGGAAACAATTTCCAATGTGTTCAGGTGTTTCCCGTTAACAAATATCATATCTAGGGTATGCATGATTTCCTAAACAACTGCAATGCATCAATTCTAAAGTAAAGCCACACAAACAGTTTTGATGATTAATGAAACAGAATTGAACCGTTTATTTAGATCACCTTTAAAAATACACATTAATATATTTCTGGCACGATCTAGACATAGAAAAGAAGAGCAATTTCTGTTTGATAAAGATCAGAGTATTAGGCCGGGCGCGGTGGCTCAAGCCTGTAATCCCAGCACTTTGGGAGGCCGAGACGGGCGGATCACGAGGTCAGGAGATCGAGGCCATCCTGGCTAACACGGTGAAACCCCGTCTCTACTAAAAAATACAAAAAACTAGCCGGGCGAGGTGGCGGGCGCCTGTAGTCCCAGCTACTCGGGAGGCTGAGGCAGGAGAATGGCGTGAACCCGGGAGGCGGAGCTTGCAGTGAGCTGAGATCCGGCCACTGCACTCCAGCCTGGGTGACAGAGCAAGACTCCGTCTCAAAAAAAAAAAAAAAAAAATCAGATTATTAGCTTTTTAAATTAATCCTTATTTCTTAAGTGTAGCCTTTCTCTTTTCTTTTCTCTTTTTTCTTTTTCTTTTCCTTTCCTTCCCTTTTCTTTTCCCTCTCCCTTTTCCTTTCCCTTTCCCTTTTCCTTTCCTTTCCTTTATTTTCCTTTCCTTTGTTTTCTTTTTTCCTGCTACAGGGTCTCCCTGTGTTGCCAAGGCGGAAGGTCAGTGGCACTGTAACAGCTCACTGCAGCCTCCACCTCCCAAACTCAAGCGATCCTCCCACCTCAGCCTCCCAAGTAGCTGGAACCACATACCCGGCAATTTTCTTTTGGGTAGAGATGGGGGTCACATTATGTTGCCCAGGTTGGTCTTCAACTCCTGGGCTGAAGCCCAGAATCTTTTTCTTGACTTTACCCATTCAACATCCGTTTCAGATAATCACACCAGTCCTATTTTCGAACTAGCTGGCAGTGCTTCAGTGACCTATATTGGTGGTAATATATACTGGCCAAGTGAAACTGGTGTATAGGGCTGTTAGTTCATTTTTTTTCAAGTGGACGGAATGAATCTGATTTTCACCCACATTCTTGAGACTTCTCAGTGGTGCTGAAAGACTATTTGCATGATACATAAGCGCTTCCTTGCATCCCCAGTTTCATATCAAGACCTCCGTTTTTTCCTACTACTAGAGATGAGTGACTGCGGGAAGAGGCCACTGAGAGCCTGGGGCGGTGACCAAGGCTGCAGGGAGGCCCCGGACTCAGCTCCACCCACCTCCATCCTGCTCCAGGAGGCAAGAACTGCGCAAAGTGCGCCTGCTTCCTAGGGACCTCTGTGTGCTGTACCTGGGGGGTGCCAGCGCCCATGGAGTGCGCACCCTTCTTTTCCCCGCCCGCCCTGCGTCCCCGGTTGCCAGGCCCGTAGATGCGCGCGGGGCGACAGGGCTCCCATGCTGCCCTGAGTGCATAAAGAGCTGGGCAGCCAGGTTTACACCAGGTGGCCTTTGCCCGACCAGACTGGTCTGGAACTCCTGACCGCAGGCAATCCGCCCGCCTCGGCCTCCTAAAGTGCTGAATTCAGATTTCAGACGTGAGCCACAGCGCCTGGCCTTTTTTTCCCCCCTTTGAGATGGGGTCTTGCTCTGTCGCCCGGGCTGGAGGGCGCGATCTCTGCTCACTGCAACCTTCACCTCCCGGGTTCCAGTGATTCTCCTGCCTCAGCCTCCTGAGTAGCTGGGACTACAGGCGTGCACCACCACGCCCAGCTAACTTTTTGTTATTGTATTTTTTACTAGAGACCACCATAGTGGTCAGGTTGGTCTCGAACTCCTAACCTCGTGATCTGCCCACCTCGGCCTCCCAAAGTGCTAGGATTACAGGCATGAGCCATGGGCGCCCAGTCGCTTTTTAACTCTCAGTTCTCTGTCGAAGTGTTAGGCTTGTGTTTTCTCTTTAGAAGCCATTCTTTTGCTTTCTGAATAGAGTAAGTGAATGGCCAGCTCTCTTTTTTTGATTATTTTTTCAGAGATAGGGTCTCACCCTGTCACCCAGACTGAAGTGCAATGGTGTGATCATAGCTCACTGCAACCTCAACTCTTGGGCTCAAGGGATCAGCCTCAGTCTCCCAAGTAGCTAGGACTACAGGCACTTGCCGCCACACCTGGCTAATTAAAAAAAAAAAAAAATTGTAGAGACCAGGTCTCACTATGTTCCACAGGCTGGTCTTGAACTCCTGGCCTAAAGGAGTCCTTTCTTCTGGCTCTCCCAAATGACTAGAATTACAGGCGTGAGCAACCCCTCCGGCCTAAATGGCCAACTCTTGAAATCTACTTCCATATTTCCCAAAAGAAACTGCCCAACTTTTACCCAATGCAGTCATAATACTTGTTTCCACATTCCCAGTGGCAGTATATGTGGGCTCCAGATATTCCACAGCATGGCCAACACTTGATATTGTCACTCTTTTTAATTCTAGCCGTTATAGTGAGTGTAAATGGTATCTCATTGTGATTTTAATTTCCGTTTCTTGGCCAGGCGGGGTGGCTCACACCTGTAATCCTAGCACTTTGGGAGGCCGAGGCTGGCAGATCACCTGAGGTCAGGAGTTCAAGACCAGCCTGGCCAACATGATGAAACCCCGTCCCTACTAAAAATAACAAAAATTTGCCAGGCATGGTGGCAGGCACCTGTAATTCCAGCTACTTAGGAGGCTGAGGCAGGAGAATCGCTTGAACCTGGGAGGCAGAGATTGCAGTGAGCTGAGACTGCACCATTGCATTCCAGCCTGGTCAACAAGAGCAAAACTCCGTCTCAAAAAATAGTAATAACAATTCGCCCATTTAAAAATCAATATGTTTGTCTTGTTGAATTGTAAAAATATTTAGGTGCTTTGGATAAAAGTTCTCTTTCAGATATGTGTTGTGCAAATACTTTCACCCAGTCAGTAACTTGCTTTTAATTTGCTTAAGAGTGTCAATAAAAAAAAACAACAACAAAAATACAGGCGTATCTTAGGGATATTTTGGGTTGGATTCCAGACCACCACTATAAAGAGAATATTACAAAAAAGCAAGTCACACACATTTTTCGTTTCCAAGTGCATATAAAAGTTATGTTGGGCCAGGCGCTGTGGCTCAGGCCTGTGGATGGCTTGAGCCCAGGACTTTGAGACCAGACTAGGCAACATAGTGAGAACTCATCTCTAAAAAAATGAGGCAAGAAGATTACTTGAGCCTGAGGTCAAGGTTACAAGCTGTGATCTCACTACTGCACTTCTGCCTGGGCAACAGCAGTGAGACCCTGTCTCATTAAAAAAAAAAAAAGTTATGCTTGCCAAGTGCATTGGCTCAGAATTGTAATCCCAACACCTTGGGAGGCTGAGATGGGAGGATCTCTTGAGGCCAGGAAATCCAGACCAGCCTGGATGACAAAGAGAGACCCTATCTCTACCAACAATAAAAAATTTTAAATTGGCTGGTAGCAAGCACCTACAGCCGCCCCTGCTACTTGAGAGGCTGAGGTGGGAGGATTGCTGGAGCCCAGGAGTTTGGGGCTTTGATGAGTTATGATCATGCCCCTGTACTCCAGCCTAGGCAACAGAGTGAGACCCCATCTGTTAAATAAATAGGTAAAATTTTAAATTTAAAATGTTTTAAATTTAATTAAAATTGGAGTCAGTCTTCTCAAACCCTGTTACTGCTTTATCAAATAAGTTTAGGTACTATTATAAAGCCTTTGATATAATTTCAACAATGTTCACAGCATCTTCACCAGGAGTACTTTCTATCTCATGAAACTACTTTCTTTGCTCTTCCATAAAAAGCAGCTCCTCAGCTGGCACAGTGGCTCATGCCTGTAATCCCAGCACTTTGGGAGGCCAAGGCGGGAGGATCACGAGGTCAGGAGTTCCAGACCAGCCCAGCCAACATGGTGAAACCCCATCTCTACTAAAAATACAAAAATTAGCTGGGCATGGTGGCGCACACCTGTAGTTCCAGCCACATGGGAGGCTGAGGCAGGAGAATCACTTGAACCCGGAAGGCAGAGGTAGTGAACCAAGATCATGCCATTGCACTCTAGCCTAGGCGAGAGAGCAAGACTCCCATGTAAAAAAAAAAAAAAAAAAGAGCAACTCCTCATGTATTCAAGTTTTATCATGAGATTGCACCAATTCAGTCTCATCTTCTGGCCCTACTTTTAATTCTAGTTCCCTTGCTATTGCCACCACATCTGCAGTTATTTCCTCCACTGAAGTCTTGAATTCTTCCCTCAAAGTAATCCATGAGAGCTGGAATCAAGTTCTTCCAAACTCCTGTTAATGTTGATATTTTGGCCTCTTCCCATGACTCACGAATGTCTTTTTTTTTTTTTTAGATGAAGTCTCACTCTGTCGCCCAGGCTGGAGTGTAGTGGCGTGATCTCAGCTCACTGTAACCTCCGCCTCGTGGGTTCAAGCAATTTTCCTGACTCAGCCTACCTAGTAGCTGGGATTATAGGCAGGCACCACCATGCCCAGCTAATTTTTGTGTTTTTAGTAGAGATGGAGTTTCACCATGTTGGTCAGGCTGGTCTTGAACTCCTGACCTTGTGATCCACCTGCCTCAGCCTCCCAAAGTGCTGGGTAAAAGGCGTGAGCCACTGCGCCCAGCACAAATGTTCTTAATAGCATCTAGAGGCCAGGTGCAGTGGCTCACGCCTGTAATCCCAGCACTTTGGGAGGCCGAGGCTGGCAGATCACTTGAGGTCAGGAGTTCAAGACCAGCCTGGCCAACATGGTGAAACCCTGTCTCTACTAATAATACAAAAATTAACTGGATGTGTTGATGCATGCCTGTAATCCCAGCTACTTGGGAGACTGAGGCAGGAGAATCACTTGAACCTGGGAGGCAGAGGTTGCAGTGAGCCACGAACACACCATTGCACTCCAGCCTGGGCAACAAGAGGGAAACTCTGTCTCCAAAAAAAAAAAAAAAGCCTGTAGAATGGTGAAGCCTTCCCAAGAAGGCTTTCAATTTACTTTGCCCAGATCCATCAGAGGCATCACTATATTATGGGACTTCACCAAGTTAGTGGAAGGTCAGGCACGCTGGCTCATGCCTGTAATCCTAGCAATTTGGGAGGCTGATGCAGGAGGACTGCTTGAGCCCAGGAGTTTGAGACCATCTTGGGCAACATGGTGAAACCCTGTCTCTACTAAAAATCTAAAAATTGGCTGGGCATGGTGGCACGTGCCTGTGGTCCCAGCTACTTAGGAGGTTGAGGTGGAAGGATTGCTTGAGCCAGGAGGTCAAGGCTGCAGTGAGCCAGTACATACCACTGCACTCCAGCCTGGGTAACAGAGTAAGACCTTATCTCAAAAAAAAAAAAAAAAAAATTGTGGAAAAATGGAATTAAAAGATAAAAATTGAAAATATAAACATGATTTCTTTTTCTTTTTTTTTTCTTTTTGAGACAGAGTTTTGCTCTTGTTGCCCAGGCTGGAGTGCAATGGTGTCATCTCGGCTCACCACAACCTCTGCCTCCCGGATTCAAGCAATTCTCCTGCCTCAGCCTCCCAAGTAGCTGGGACTACAGGGGCGTGCCACCACACCTGGCTAATTTTTTATATTTTTAGTAGAGACGAGGTTTCACCGTGTTAGCCAGGGTGGTCTTGATCTCCTGACCTCATGATCTGCCTGCCTCAGCCTCCCAGAGTGTTGGGATTACAGGTGTGAGCCACCACACCAGACCATAAACATGATTTCTTAATGTAAAATTTCCATCAACTTCAAGATACTTTTGTAAGCAATGATACCAGCAATTTAGCCCATCCCTAAAGACCTGAGAGTCCTGGGAATTTAACCATATCAATTCAATCTTTTTTACTAATTATTAACTGAAGAAATGTGAGTTAGGAAACAAAAAGAAGTCATAAGGAGCCAAACCAGGACTGTAAGGTAGATGCCTAATGATTTCCCATCAAAACTCATGCAAAAGTGCCCTTATTTGATTAGAGGAATGAGCAAGAGCATTGTTGTGGTGAAGAAGGACTCTCCAGTGAAAGCTCACCTGGGGGATTTTTCTACTCAAGCTTTGGTTAACTTTCTCAAAACATTCTCATAATTAGCAGATGTTTCTATTTTGGGGCCCTCCAGATAGTCAACAAGCAAAGTGCCTTAAGCATCTCTTGACCAGTTCACTTGTGCTTTGACTGGACCACTTCCACCTCTCGATAGCCATTGCTTAGATTGTATTTTGTCTTCAGGACCACACTGGTAAAGCCATGTTTCATGTACTGTTAACAATACTTTGAATAAATGCTTCAGGATCTTTGCCTCACTTGTTTAAGATTTCCATTGAAAACTTTGCTCTTGTCTGCAACTGATCTGGGCACAACAGTTTTGGTACCCATCAGGAAAGGGAAAGTTGCCTCAACTTTAATTTTCAGTCAAAATTATGTAAGTAGAATCCATTGAGATGTCTATAGTGTTGGCTATTGTTTCTGTCGTTAAATCATTGGTCCTCTTCAATTAGGGCATGAATGAAATTTTTTCTTCACAAATTGATGTGGATGGTCTGCAGCTGTGGGCTTCATCATCAACATCATATCATCCTTTCCTAAAATTAGTTATACATTTGTAAACTGTTGATTTCTTTGGGGCATTGCCCCCATAAACATCTTGTAAAGCACCAATGACAATGATTTTACCATTCTTCCACCCAAATGTCACCAAAAATCGTGTCTTTGTTTGTTTTTTGAAACAGGATCTCACTCTCTCACCCAGGCTGGAGTACAGTGGTATAAACACGGCTCACTGCAGCCTTGACCTTCCCAGCTTAAGGGTTCCTCACACCTCAACCTCCCAAGTAGCTGGGACTACAGGTACATGCAACCACGCCTGGCTAAGTTTAGTAGTTTTTGTAAGAGGTAGGGTTTCATCATGTTGCACAAGCTGGTTTATTTTGGTGTGAAAATATTTTGAAATCCATGTGCATAGTTTTTCATAATATGAATTTTCCATGAAGTTTTTGAAGACTCCTGTTTTTGGTGGCTACAGCCTTATAAAATGTATTTCCTGAATAATGAGACTTGGGAGTTGAAATTAATCCTTGATCCATGGACTGCAGAATGGATACTGTGTTAGCAGGCATGAAACATTAACCTCCTGCACATCTCCAACAGAGCTCTGGGATGACTAGGTGCATTGTCAATGAGCAGTAATATTTTGAAAGGAATCCTTTTTCTGAGCAGTAGGCTTAACAGTGAGTTTAAAATTTTCAGTAAACCGTGCTGTAAACAGATGTACTATTTACATCCAGGCTTTATTATTTCACTTATAGAGCATGGGGAGAGTAGACTTAGCCTAATTCTTTTTTTTTTTTTTTTTTTTTGTTGAGACGGAGTCTCGCTCTGTCGCCCAGGCTGGAGTGCAGTGGCCGGATATCAGCTCACTGCAAGCTCTGCCTCCCGGGTTTACGCCATTCTCCTGCCTCAGCCTCCCGGGTAGCTGGGACTACAGGCGCCCGCCACCTCGCCCGGCTAGTTTTTTGCATTTTTTTTTTTTTTTTAGTAGAGACGGGGTTTCACCGTGTTAGCCAGGATGGTCTCGATCTCCTGACCTCGTGATCCGCCCGTCTCGGCCTCCCAAAGTGCTGGGATTACAGGCTTGAGCCACCGCGCCCGGCCAACTTAGCCTAATTCTTAAGGGTCTAGGATCATTAGAATGGTAGATGAGTCCTGGCTTCAACTGAAAGTCACCAGCTGCATTAGCCCCTAACAAGAGAGTCAGCCTGTCCTTTGAAGCTTTGAAGCCAGGCATTTACTTCTCCTCTCTAGCTATTAAGTACTAAAAGCCATCATCTTTTAATAGAAGGCTGTTTTGTCTACATTGAAAATCTGGTGTTTAACGTAACCACCTTCATCAATGATCATAGCTAGATCTCCTGGATAACTTGGTGCAGATTCTGCATCGGCCGTTGCTTCTTCCCCTTGCACTCTTATGTTATGGAGATGGCTTCTTTCCTTAACCTCATGAACCAACCTCAGCTAGCTTCCAACTTTTCTTCTGCAACTTTCCTCACCTCTCTCAGGCTTCATAGAATTAAAGAAAGTTAGCACCTTGTTCTGAGTTAGGCTTTGTCTTGAGGGAATATTGTGGCTGGTTTGATCTTCTATGCAGATCATTAAAACTTTCTCTGTATCAGCCATAAGGCTGTTTTGCTTTCTTACCATTTGTGTGTTCACTGGAGTAGCACTTTTAATTTCCCTCAATAACTTTTCCTTTGCATTCAAAACTTGGCTGCTTCGTACCAGAGGCCTAGCTTTTAGTCTGTCTTGGCTTTTAACAAACCTTCCTTGCTAAGCTTAGTCACTTCTAGCTTTTAATTTAAAGTGAGAGGCTGGGCGCGGTGGCTCACGCTTGTAATTCCAGCACTTTGGGAGGCCGAGAGGGGCGGATCATGAGGGAAGGAGACAGAGACCACGGTGAAACCCTGTCTCTATTAGAAATACAAAAAATTAGCTGGGCGTGGTGGCGGGCGCCTGTAGTCACACCTACTTGGAGGGGCTGAGGCAGGAGAATGGCCTGAACCCGGGAGGCAGAGCTTGCAGTGAGCCGAGATCACTCCACTGCACTCCAGCCTGGGTGACAGAGCAAGACTCCGTCTCAAAAAAAACAAAAACAAAAACAAAAAACAACATTTAAAGTGAGGGATGTGTGACTCTTCCTTTCACTTGAACACTTAGAGGACATTTTAGGGTTATTAACTGGCCGAATTTCAATATTGCTGTGTCTCAGGGAGGCCTCAGGAGAGGGAGATGACGGAATGGCCCGTCAGTGGAGCAGTCAGAACACACACATTTACCAATTAATTTTACCATCTTATATGGGCACAATTTGTGGGGCCCCAAAACAAATACAATAGCAACATCAAAGATTACTGATCACGTATCACCTAACCAACATAATATTAACAAAAGTTTGACCAAAAAATTGAAAAATGGGACTTAAACTAAAGAGCATCTGCACACCAAAAGAAACTATCAATAGAGTAAACTGACAACCTACAGAATGGGAAAAATGTTTGCAAACTATTCATCTGGCAAAGGTCTAATATCAAAAATCTTCAAGGAACTTAAACAAATTAACAGTAAAAAAAAAAAAAAAAACTAGTAAAAAGCAGGCAAAGGACATGAACAGGCACTTTTCAAAAGAAGACATACATGCAGCCAACAAGCATGTGAAGAAATACTCAACATCTCTAAACATTAGAGAAATGCAACCCCAAACTACAAGGAGATACCATCTCACACCAGTTGGAATGAGTTTTTTTTTTCTTTTGACAGTGTCTTACTCTGTCACCCAGGCTGGAGTGCAGTGGTGTGACCTCGGCTTGACCTCCTGGGCTCAAGGGATCCTCCTACCTTAGACTCCCTAGTAGCTAGGACAACAGGTGCACACTACCACAACAGCCTAATTTTTGTAGTTTTTGTAGAGAGGGAGTTTCACTATGTTGCCCAGGCTGTTCTTGAACTCCTGGACTAAAGTGATCTGCCTATCTGGGCCTCCCAAGATGGTTGGATTACAGGCATGTGCCACCTCACTTGGCCCTAGAATAGCTATTATTAAAAAGTCAAAAAATAACAGATGCTGGCAAGGTTGTGGAGAAAAGGGAATGCTTACACACTACTGGTGGGAATGTACATTAGTTCAAACACTATGGAAAGCAGTTTGACGATTTCTAAAATAACTTAAACAGGGCCAGGCTCGGTGGCTCACGCCTGTAATCCCAGCATTTTGGGAGGCCGAGGTGGGTGGATCACGAGGTCAGGAGTTCGAGACCAGCTTGCCCAACATGGTAAAACCCTGTCTATACTAAAAGTAAAAATATTAGCTGGGTGTGGTGGTGCGTGCCTGTAATCCCAGCTACTCAGGAGCCTGAGGCAGGGGAATCGTTGGAACCTGGAAGGAGGAGGTTGCAGTGAGCCGAGATCGCACTACTGCACTCCAGCCTGGGCAACAGAGCAAGACCCCATCTCAAAGAAAGAAAAAAAAAAAGAACTTAAACAGAACTACCCTTTGACCCAGCATCCCATTGTTGAGTATGTACCCAAAGGAATATGAATTGTTCTACCATAAAGACACATGCTCACCTTTGTTCACCACAGCATTATTTACCATAACGAATACATGGTCTCAACCTACATGCTCATCAATGATGGACTGGATAAAGAAAATATGATACATACACACCATGGAATACTATGGAGCCATAAAAAAGAAAAGGATCATGTCCTTTGCAGCAACATGAATGGAGCTAGAGGCCACTATCCTTTTTTTTTTTGAGACGGAGTCTAGCTCTGTCGCCCAGGCTGGAGTGCAGTGG
>NW_012115044.1:680374-698999 GCF_000951035.1 Colobus angolensis palliatus
ACAAGAAGGTATAGATATACCTGTTACATGAAAAACGTGAGCTGAGGTCGTGCCACTGCACTCCAGCCTGGGCGACAGAGCGAGACTCCATCCTCAAAAAAAAAAAAAAAAAGAAGGGAACAGACACCAGAGCCTATTTGAGGGTAGAGGGTGGGAGGAGGGTGAGGATCCAAAAACTACCTATGGGGTACTATGCTTATTATCTGGGTAATACAACAATATGTACACCAAACCCTCAGGACACACAGTTTACTAATATAACAAACCTGCACAGGTACCCTTGAACCTAAAATAACTGTTTAAATAAATAATAAAATAAAGCACTCAAATTACCATGGCATTTGGATAACCAGCAATGAGAATGGTTCAGCAATAACGGTTCATCCTTGTCAGCTTTCCTGCTAGAAACGGAATATGTATTCCTTGTCTTTGAAAAGAGCAATACGACACCAATGTAGACACATTATCCTTTTCTGTGAAATCCATTATTTTCTTCTGATACTACATTATCTATCACAGTGTATTATATTTCATGGGACATATATCATGCTTTGAAAAATCCTCCAATGGGTTTACACCTTCAACTTCAAACACTGGAAAGACTTTTTTTTTTTTTTTTAAGACAAGGTCTCATTCTGTTGCCCAGCCTGGAGTGTGGTGGCGCAATCTCGGCTAACTGTAACCTCTGCCTGCCAGGCACGAAGCATCCTGCCACCTCTCAACCTTCCAAGTAGCTGGGACTATCAGCCGGGTGCCACCACACCCAGCTAATTTTTGTATTTTTAGTAGACACAGGGTTTCACCCTGTTGCCCAGGCTGGTCTCAAACTCCTGAGCTCAAGTGATCTGGCCACCTCCATCTCCCAAAGTGCCATGACTATAGGTGTAAGCTACCATGCCTGGCCTGGAAAGACTATTCTTTGTGGTTAATAGTTCCAAACTCCCCCAAAAAAATCTTAGTAAAAGTTTAAAATATTGCAAGAGTTACCAAAATATGATACAGAGACAGGAAGTGAGCACATGCCGTTGGAAGAATGGCACTGACAGGCTTGCTCCGTGCAGTGTTGACACAAACCTTCAATTTGAAAAAAGTGCAATATCTGTGAAGCTCAATAAAGGAAACTGCAATACAACAAGAT
Organism: Colobus angolensis palliatus; assembly: GCF_000951035.1. NCBI lineage: Eukaryota > Metazoa > Chordata > Mammalia > Primates > Cercopithecidae > Colobus > Colobus angolensis. Next base: position 681,513 of record NW_012115044.1, read on the forward strand.
ATTCCTATAGCTGTACTGATATATAATTGACCTACAGCAAACTGAACATATCTAAAATGGGCAGTGTGATAAAGCTTTGACATATGTATACACCTGTGAAACCGCTTGCACAGTAAACAATGAGCATATCTTTCTTGCTACTCAAATTATCTCATGCTAATTAATTCCCTCCTCTGGCCTTATCCTATTCTCCAGACAATCACTAATGTACTTTCAGTCACTAGTTTCCATTTTCTGGAATTTTATATACATGAAATTATTCAGTATATACCCTTCTTGTCTCTTTTTGTCTATCTTCTTTCATTCAGTCGACTTACTTTTTTCCCCCTCCTTAAAGACAGAGTCATGTTCTGTTGCCCAGACTGGAGGGCAGTGGCGCAATCATAGCTCATTGCAGCCTTGAACTCCTGTGCTCAAGAGATCCTCCTACCTCAGCCTCCCAAGTAAGTAGGACTACAGGTACATGGCACCATGTCCAGCATTTTTTTTTTTTTTTTGTAGAGACAGACTTGCTATATTGCCCAGGCTGGTCTCCAACTCCTGGACTCAAGTAATTTTCCTCCTTCAGTCTCCCAGTGTTAAGATTACAGGCAGGAGCCAACGTGCCCAGACTGTATTTACTGTTTTAAAAAAACTGCCAAACTCCTTTGCAAAGTTCTGGTACCATTTTGTATTCCCTCTAGTAGTGCAAAAGAGTTTGAATTTTTCCACATCCTTGGTGACACTTTATATGATCAGTCTATTAATTTTCATCTTTTTTTTTTGAGACTGGGTCTTGCTGTCTCACTCAGGCTTTATTGCAGTGGTGTGATCACGGCTCACTGCAAACTCTTGGGCTCAGGTGATCTGCTCACCTCAGCCCCCTGAGTAGCTGGGACTACAGGTGTACCCCACTATGCCTGGCTAATTCTTGTCTTTTTAGTAGAGATGGGGTTTCACCATGTCCCAGGCTAGTCTTGAACTCCTGGGCTCAAGAGATCTGCCTGGCTTGGTCTCCCAAAGTGCTGGGATTACAAGTGTGAGCCACTGCGCTCAGCCATGATCAGTCTATTTAAATTTTCATCATTCTAATAGACACATAATGATACTTCATTATGACCTTAATTTGCATTTCCTTATTTACTAACGATGCTGCACATCTTTACATGTGCTTATTAGCCATTTATATGATTTATATGTCTTTGATGAAGTGTTGTTCAAATGTCTTGACCATTTTTACTGGGCTGTTTGTTGTTTACTGAGTTTCCAGGGTTCTTTATACATTCTGATTACAAAACCTTTTCAGATATATGTTATTCAAGTGGTTTTTCCCAGTTCCTAGTTTGTCTTTTCATTTTCTTGTCTTTCATATAGTAATTTTAAATCCAACTTATCAATTATTCCTTTTATGGATTATGCTTATGATGTCATAGCTAAGAAATCTTTAACACAAGGTCACACAGATTTTCTCATGTTTTTCTTCTAGACGTTTTTTAGTTTTATATTTAGATTCATTCTGCATTTTAAATTAAATTTTGCATATCGTGGAGCTGTGGATCAAAGTTTATACATTTTATTGGAAAATCCATTTCTTCCAACATTGGTTGTTGAAAAGACTATCTTTCCTCCACTGAATTGTTTGTATCTGGGACAAAAATCAAGTGATCATATATTCACTGATGCATTTTTGAATTCTATTCCTTTCCACTGATATATTTGTGGGCATTGACACCAACACCATAGTGTCTTTATGCAGCTTTATGTGTCTTAAAGTCAAGTAGTGTAAGTCCTCCAATTGTGTTTTCCTTTTATAAATTGTATTAACTCTTTAAGTTTCCATGTAGACTTCGGCTCATCAATTTAAACAGGAAAATGCAAGCCTTCAATACTTTTGACTGAGATATGTAATTCGATTTGAGGACAAGTGACAATAATATTGGGTTTTGGGATCCATGAGCATGTTATATTTCTGCATTTATTTGGGTCTTTACAAATGTTTCCCAGCAGTGTTTTATAACTTTCTGTATACATGTCTTGCGTATATTTGGTTAAATGTATCTCTAAATATTTTTACATTGTTATATTATTAAAATTTTTCCATTTCAAATTTTTTCATTGCTGGAAATACAATTGATGTTTGTATTTTGTGACCTTACTACACTCCTTTATTAATTCTACTAGCTTTTTTTTTAAAAAAAAGATCATCTTAATGTTTTCTACTTAATCATCTGTAAATAAAACCATTTTACTTCTTTACAATCTGCATACTTTCCTTATTTTATTGGACTGGCTAGTCTAATATACAATTTTGCACTTACTGAAATCCAGTGCAATATCATATGGCAATGGTGAGAAGAGCCATCCTTGCCTTCTTCCCAAACTTAGTGGTAAGGCATTCAGTCTCTCACCATCAGGTATGGTGAAACCTCTTATAGATAACTTTTTCAGATTAAATAAATTCCTTTTTATTCCTATATTGTTCAAACTCTTAAAAAATCACGAATGGGTGTTGAATTTTGTTGAATATTTTTTTCCTGCATCTATTGAGATAATCATTTACTTTTAAGATCGTTCATATGATAAATTACACAAATTAGTTTTCAATTGTTAAATCAACCTTTCATTCTTGAGACTAATCCTATTTGATCATAATATATCCTTTTAATATATTGCTGGATTTGATTTGCTAATATTTTCTTAAGGATTTTCCAGTCATAATTCATGAGAGATATTGGTCTATAGTTTTCTTACAATGTCTTTGTCTGGTTTTAGTGTTGGCATAATGCTGTTCTCATAAAATGAACTGACCAATATTCTATTTTCTTGAAGAGTATGTAGGATTGGTATCATAACTTCCTTAAATATTTGATAGAATTCACAAAAGAGGGCCGGGCGCAGTGGCTCAAGCCTGTAATCCCAGCACTTTGGGAGGCTGAGACGGGCGGATCACGAGGTCAGGAGATCGAGACCATCCTGGCTAACACGGTGAAACCCCATCTCTACTAAAAACATACAAAAAACTAGCCGGGCGAGGTGGCGGGCGCCTGTAGTCCCAGCTACTGGGGAGGCTGAGGCAGGAGAATGGCGTAAACCCAGGAGGCAGAGCTTGAAGTGAGCTGAGATCTGGCCACTGCACTCCAGTCCGGGTGACAGAGTGAAACTCCGTCTCAAAAAAAAAAAAAAAAGAATTCACAAAAGGGGCCATCGGGCCTGGATTTCTTTGTAGGGAGGATTTTAACTACAAATTCAATTTTCTTTATATATACACGAGACTATTTCAGGTTTCTTATTTTTCTTATGAAAACAGCTTTACTGATATTATTACATACCATACAATTCACCTATTATGACTGAACAATAGCTCTTCCTGTGGATATAGTTGATGGACACTTGGGTTGTTCTCATCCTTTGGCTATTCTTAATGCTACGAATACAAGCTGTCATGTGGACATTTCATTTCTGATGTGTATGTTGCTGAGTCATATGGTGACTATTTAACCTTTTGCAAACCTCAGACTTTCCTCTTGAATAACATTAGTAATTTGTCTTTCAGATGAAATGGACATATTTTTTGAAAAAATGTCCATTTCATCTAAATTGTTGTATTGGATGAATTATCCTTTTATTCTAAGTTGTGTAGTGTTGTCCCCTGCCATTACTGGTATCAGTAATTTGTGTCTTCTCTGTTCTTTGATCAGTCTAGCTAGAAGTTTATCAATCTTATTTTTTCAAAGTGGCAGTTGCTTTGTTTGTTGTTGTGTCTTCAATCTTACTGGTTTCTGCTCTTTACTTTTTCCTTTTCAGCTTACTTTAGGTTTAACTAGTTCTTGTTTTTCTAGTTTCTTAAGATGGAACTTAAGATCCTTTATTTAAGACATTTTTCCTCACACATTTAATGCTGTAAATTACCCTTTAAGCATGTTTAGCTGCTTGCTGCAGCTTTTGATAGTTTTCATCTTCCTTCTGTTCAAAATATTCTCATTTCTCTTGCAACAACTTCTTAGACATGATTTAGAAACGTTTAATTTTCAGATTATTTTCCAGATATCAAGCTTCTTAAATATATTTTGATTTTTTTTTTTTTTTTTTGAGACTGAGTTTTGCTCTTGTTGTCCAGGCTGAAGCACAATGGCACGACCTCAGCTCACTGCAACCTCCCTGTCCCGAGTTCAAGCAATTCTCCTACCTCAGCATCCCAAGTAGCCATGCCCAGCTAATTTTTTGATCTCGGCTCACTGCAACCTCCGCCTCAAGGGTTCAAGCGATTCTCCTACCTCAGCATCCCAAGCTGCCGTGCCTAGCTAATTTTTTTATTTTTAGTAGAGATAGGGTTTCACCATGTTGGTCAGCTGGTCTCAAACTCCAGATCTCAGGTGATCCACCCACCTCGGCCTCCCGAAGTGCTAGTATTTTGACTTATAACCCAAGTCAGTATGGTCTATTTTGGTTAATTTTTTTAAAAAAAGCACTTTATTGAGGTATGATTGACATACAAAAAGCTGTACATATCTAAAGTATACAACTTGATGAGTTTGGAGATAAACATCCACCCATTAACCCATCACAATGCCATAAACATATCTATCATGTCCAAAAGCTTCCTCTCAGCCTCTATTGTTCTGTGATTTAAAAACTTACATGTAAGATTTATCTTTCTCGCAAAATTTTAAGTATATATTACAGTACTGTTAATTATAAGCACTATGTTGGATGGTAGCATCAATCACAGTGCCTAATGCGTGGTAAGTGCTCAGTAAGTTTTTTTTTTTTTGAGATGGAGTTTCGCTCTTGTTGCCCAGGCTGGAGTGCAACCTCCGCCTCCTGGGTTCAAGCAATTCTCCTGCCTCAGTCTCACGAGTAGCTGGAATTACAGGCATGCGCCACCACGCCTGGCTAATAATTTTGTGTTTTTAGTAGAGGCGGGGTTTCTCCATGTTGGTCAGGCTGGTCTCGAACCCCCGACCTCAGGTTGATCCACCCGCCTCAGCCTCCCAAAGTGCTGGGATTATAGGCGTGAGCCACCGTGCCCGGCCAGTAACTTTTATTGTAATGAATGAACCCAATGCAACATTAGGCAAAAGTAAAGCCGTATTTTAAAAAACTATTAGAATTTTTTTGATCTTTTCATTATCAAAATACCGCGATACTTTTCTTAGAATAGGAGCTCTTTAGAGTTAAATTTGAGTTTTTTAACCCCTCTCCCAAGTTCTTAATGCAGAATTTTTGTCCTTTTAAATGCATACGTTGAATCTATTTTTTTTAAGCATTGTGATTCTTATAAATCTGCAAAGCTCTGGCGTTGGGTTACATGTTCAATTATTTACCCCATTTTTGTTTTGATCAATTACTTCGGTCCTAGATTATTTTTCCAATAGCTAAATTATCTGATACCTGCTACAGGACACACCTTTCCTGTGGCGCTACCATGCCTCAGTAGAGACATTTAATTCTCTAAGCACACATGATTTTTGTTCACTCTTAGATGTCTAAATAACCATATGACACAATAATTACTCATTTTGTTTGTAGTAATAGAACCAAACTCAAAACTAATTTAAATAAGTCTTCTTCAAAATTCTGTAAATTTATGCCTCTCATCCCAACACAGTATCTCATGGGAATTGAGAAAAATGTTTTCTACTAGACTGCTGAGTATCTCCAGGGAAGGGCCATACTCATCTTTTTCACTGTCAGCACTTGATCTCTTATGAGTACATTCCATGACCAAATTTCATGTAAGGCAGTGTACTATGCCCTGCAAGTTACAAGGAGCACCTTTTTTTTTTTTTTCTTTTGTCGATGATTGTGATAATACGGGAACCACATTCTAAACTTGTCCCAGGGTACATAATATAGGCTAAACTTCCATTTGCTGTGAAGGGACTCTAGACAATTCTATGTAGGGAAAGAGGAAGAAATGTTTGGCAAGAAAAGACCAAGCTAGTAGGCACTGAGCAGTTGTGGAAGTTACACTTGAAGGAGTTAGCAGTGTTGTAACTATAACAAAGCAAGTAAGACACAGAATCAGGATACTTGCAGATAATTGTAACCAAGGTCATACAGATTTGCTTATATGTGAAACAAACTGAATCAAGTCCCCAGAGGGAGGTCATTACTAGTACATCACCTGGGGAAAAACTTAATCAGAAACTAAAATAAAGGAAAGAATTTACTCTTTGGATCCCGATGCAAAAGGTCAAATTGTGAAGCAGGTCACTCATTTGTCTGATGATACGATCTCTAGTTGAGATGTCACCAGAGCTGAGCTAGTCTGTTTTTTAAACTGTAGCATGAAAAAGGCCATTTAGAATGAGATAAGCTGCATGAGTCCAGGGACACAAGCTACATATGATGGAATCAGAACCTCTACAATGTTAGGTTGGGCGCAGTGGCTCATGCCTGTAATCCCAGCACCTTGGAATCACCTGAGGTCAGAAGTTCGAGAAGAGGCCTGTCAACATAGTGAAACCCCGTCCCTACAAAAAATACAAAAAATAGCCGGGCATGGTGGTGCATGTCTGTAATCCCAGCTACTCAGGAGGCTGAGACAGGAGAATTGCTTGAATCCAGGTAGCGGAGTTTGCAGTGAGCCAAGATTGCGCCACTGCACTCCATCCTGGGTCATAGAATGAGAGACTCCATCTCAAAGAAAAAAAAAGAACCTCTACAATGTTAGATTGTTTCTCCTGTATACATTCTGAACTCATATCTCTTTTGCACTCCCTGTCCCACTTCTACGTCTCAGTTCTCCTATGGGAATTAAGGCTTTTTGTTTGTACTGGAGCCAATGTAAGAGAAAACAAGTCAATGTAGGGAATTCAAAATTAAGGTAAAATCAAGATCCTTGAAGGAGCTGATTCATTTTAGTAAAGAGGATGACCTTCACTTAGACATGAATTCTGCTTAAACTAGAATTTTACTTACCTTTATTTAATGAGGTCAGACATTATTTGCCTTGCTCACTGCTATATCCCTAGAGCTCAGAATAGTAGGCACCCAATAAGTTTGTAGAAACAACGTACAACTTTTATATCCACTAAAGGAAGATCATTTCTAACTTAGGAAGGTGATAAGAATGAAGGATGTTGTAAAACTGTTTTAAAGGTGCTACAACAAAGCCCTCATCTTACTAAGAGAACTGGGCTTTACTGTTTGTGTATTCAAATTTCACCTGCATAAGTAATTACACATACGGTACCTGACAGTTTTATTATACTTTAGGGGAAGAGATTGCTAGTGACAAGGATAACTCAAGATTGTTCAAATCTTTACAGAAGACTTTTTGGTACTAGCAAATGATTTCTCAAAGATAAACTAGACAAGTTCAGTATGGACAAAGAAACAAAGAAAAGCATTATAATCAGATGTCCTATGAAAGCTACTACAGCGATTCAATATGTGCTTTAATTTATACTGCTTAGATCCTTTCAGATGTCTCGAGTTTTTGAGGACAGTAAATAAAACAAGTAAAACTGGAATGAAATTAAAGCTATGTGGCAAATTAGTTTCAGTTAAATCAGGAATATCTAATACAGTTTACAAAATCCAAAATATTCCAGCCAAGAGTAAACTTCCCAAATGCTGAATTTAAGCTTTCATTACAAATTTAAAAAGTTAATAATTTTTTATTTTTTATTTTATTTTTTTTTTGAGACGGAGTCTCGCTCTGTCGCCCAAGCTGGAGTACAGTGGCCTGATCTCAGCTCACTGCAAGCTCCGCCTCCCGGGTTCACGCCATTCTCCTGCCTCAGCCTCCCGAGTAGCTGGGACTACAGGCGCCCGCCACCTCGCCCGGCTAGTTTTTTGTACTTTTTAGTAGAGACGGGGTTTCACCGTGTTAGCCAGGATGGTCTCCATCTCCTGACCTTGTGATCCGCCCGCCTCGGCCTCCCAAAGTGCTGGGATTACAGGCTTGAGCCATCGCGCCCGGCCAGAAGTTAATAATTTTTCTAGATCTAAACTCTAGGCTGTTAACAAGTAGCAACTCCTTCATATTAACTTTCTGCTCCCAACTATTTCTGAATCAGATCTTGATGCTATTTTTTCTTCTTCTAGAAGCTACTGAGCAAGGGAAAGACCTCGATTCATTCCAGATAGAAAACATTTTACTGGCCAGGCACGGTGGCTCGCCTGAAATCGAGCACTTTAGGAGGCCGCAGCAGGCGGATTGCCTAAGCTCAGGAGTTAAGAGACCAGCCTGGGCAACACGGTGAAACCCCGTCTCTACTAAAATACAAAAACTTAGCGGCAAGGTGGCATGTGCCTTGTAGTCCCAGCTACTTGAGAGGCTGAGGCAGAATTGCTTGAACCTGAGAGGTGGAGGTTACAGTGAGCCAAGATCGTGCCACACTACACTCCAGCCTGGGCGACAGAGCAAGACTCTGTCGCCAAAACAAAAACATTTTACCTAAGAAATCAAGTTATCGGGCCGGGCGCGGTGGCTCAAGCCTGTAATCCCAGCACTTTGGGAGGCTGAGACGGGCGGATCACGAGGACAGGAGATCGAGACCATCCTGGCTAACACGACGAAACCCCGTCTGTACTAAAAAAAATACAAAAAACTAGCCGGGTGAGGTGGCGGGCGCCTGTAGTCCCAGCTACTCGGGAGGCTGAAGCAGGAGAATGGCGTAAACCCGGGAGGCGGAGCTTGCAGTGAGCTGAGATCGGGCCACTGCACTCCAGCCCGGGCGACAGAGCGAGACTCCGTCTCAAAAAAAAAAAAAAAGAAAAAAGAAAAAAAAAAAGAAATCAAGTTATCTTAAATTTTGGAGAACTGAAAAGGTTGAGAATTTCTGCCCCAGTAACAGGTTGTTGTCTGACTTAATAGTTCTCAGTGTTCTACCAAGTTAACTACACATACGTTAAGAAATGTGACTCAAGCCCTTTTTCCCATATGACTATGTTACTTGGCTGTATCATAAACTAGGACTAAGTTCCTACAGTTCAGTCTTGCAAGGGAGAACCAATTCAGGACACTGCCATAGAAAATATTTACTCCCTGAAAAATTTCCATAGGCTTACTGTTCCTATTTGTGACTGTAGTATCCAATTTCCCAGAAATATTCAAATCACTCAGGGAGAACAGCATCAGTCTGAGACAGCCTTGTCTCCCTTCCCCACTGAAAACCCAATCACAAGAGCACAGCCTTTAGGCCCACTATTTCTTTTATATCCTAATTGTAAAGCATAGTGCTTTCTAACCCTCATTTAGAAAACTACTCCTTTTAGAGACTAATAAAACACAACCTAACCAAAACTACCCTGACCTTGGGAGTCAACAAAGTCCAGTATCTTCTCTGAGCAGTGATAGCCAGTCTCCTAGAGGGCCCCATGACATCCACCTCCCAGTATTCACATCCTTGTGTAGTCCCCTCCCACACTACACCAGAGTGATTCAGTGGTCGGTCTGTGTGACTAACGAATACGGCAGAAATTATGTCACCTGAGGCTACATCATAAAAGAGTATGGCTTCTGCTCACTTTCTTGTATCACTTTTGGGGGAAGCCACATGCCAGTTGTCCATCAGGCAGCCCCATGATGATACCCATACAGTGAAGAACTGAAGCCCAAGAGCCATGCGAGCAAGACATCTTGAAAATGGCTCCTCTAGCCTTGTCAAGCTTCAAGATGGTACAGTCCTGGCTAACAGCTTGACTGCAACCTTCTGAGATCTCAAGACAGAACCACCCAGTTAAGCAGCTCCTAGATTCCTGATCCAGAACTGTGGAAGATAATACTTGTTTTAAACTACAGTAATAACTAAGACACACTAGATAAGGATCACCCATTGTTTCTTAAGTGAAAAAAGCAAAAATCTAATTGTAACAATTTTGACTAGAAATATTAAATACTGAATTAATTCCGTTAAAGAAAAAATCTTAAATTCATGTTTGATATTCAGAAAAAAGGTTAAAAGCCAACTCCCAACTCATTGAACTACTATACTCCCTCCTTATAAGGAAAAAAACCCAAAACACCTGAATATGTTATCTGTAGCCAATACACATTACTAAATAGATTGCAGCCTGAAGTGTCAAGTATTTCTAACAATTACATTAAGAATATAGCAGCAAGACAGTCCCTTGGATCTTATTTTTTCCCTCTCACTGGAACTGAATTGTAGACATTGGGCAGTACCTAGCAAGTCACAGAAGATCTGAATTAGGATGCCTTAATTACACCTGGCCCATTTTAATGATTTTTAAAATTAGATCTTAAAGAAATGTGAAAGTAAATAAAAGCAGTAAGGGAAACATTACACAATGAGTATGTACAGTTGCTGGCTGCAGAATTCAACAATACAGTTTTGACACTTACAGATATCACAGCTCACTACCAGAACATCACATAAGTTTATTTCAGATGTAACAGCAATGTTAAAATTGACAAGTTTAATTCTTAACTGCACCAAGAAAACTTAGCCATTTAAGTATTTTTTTTTAAGTTATTCCCTCCAAAAAACTGAGGGAGCTTTTCTTTTCCACCACCACACACCATGGTTTCCCAATAGTTCTCTTTTTGGAGGACTTTTCAACTGATGAGTAAACTGCTTTAGATATTTCAGAACTTCATTCCCCAAATGAAAGCTAATCTGGACAAACTATATATTGCATAGATTTCTCTACAGATTCTTTGCTTTAAAACCTAAATGCAACCACCATACAGTGTAATTTTAACCTATTTGCCCCACAGTAAAAACTATCTGTCCTGAAAAATATGATCGATATATCCTGTGATTTTCCAGTTAACAGAATTGTTCTCAAGATAATTATCATGTATCAAAATAACCAGCTCAACATAGGACATTACTTCAGTCTTTACTGACTCATAGGCATATGAACTTGTGCCCAGCTTTTTACCTCTTCCACATTCTCCTCCTCCTCCATAAGTGGATGGAATTATTTAACATAAGTTTGATGTAGGACAATTAACCCTTTACAAACATTTACAATTTCGGTTAAGTCACTGACTACCATGGAAAAAGAAACTACATAATGATAGGGAGCCTACACACTCAATTCAAAATTTAATATTTTTTCCTCCTTAAATAACACATACTTGTCATGAGGCAGCTATTTGGTTTTCAATAACCACATTTAGGGATACATTCATAGGACTGATTAGATAGTCCAGGTGAAATGGTTATAGAAATAGAGGCAGTGTCATCTCAGAAAACCATTTATATATCAAAGTCGATTTTGATATCTGGGAAGTTTACAAAAAGGCTGCTGCATTCTTCAAACTAATTACGCCTTCTGTAACTCAAGCACTCTTCTCTTGCCAAGAGCAAGCTGAAGCTTATCCATGAAGATAAAGGAGCTTAATGCTAAATTTTTCTTCTAAGCTTAGATTTGGATTGTTTTAAGAAACGAATACTCTCAAAAAAACCAGCAAAGTCTTTCTACATTTTTACCATCTTAAGATTAGAACCCTATAAATGCATTCATCAACTGTCTTCTTTTTCTGTATTATTCTTGGCACTCAAGATTGTTGAAGTCTACTGCACCTTGTACTTTCACATTCTCAAATAAAAACTTAAGGTTATAAAGTGTGCATAAACATTTTATAAAATAATTTTGTCATTTAACATATTTGGAGATGAGACTTTATACTAGAATTTTACACAAGAGGATAAATATGAATGAAACTTCCTTTTAAAGTCAAATGACAGAAAGCTCAAGCCCTGTGCATTATTTCAAAGTCTGAGAACATTTCTAAATAGTGAAGATGGGACTATAAGTGGAAAACATGAATATTTCAGACGTCTCCCATCTTACAAAGTTATCAACCTGTCAAAGCCACTCCTTATGTGCCAGAAAATGATCTGGCATAAACCAGTCCTCTCAGTGGAGGAGGTCACAGTGACATTTGTATTATTAACATTTTACACTTCTACTTTTCCAAGAATAGAAGCAATATATTTAATAATTACCCCTGCCTCAAATCCTTAAACTCAATATCATAGGCACTGAGTATAAGCAAATCTGGGATGTTCTCCAACAGATATGCAATAGCACAGCTATGTTACTCTTAAAAATACTGTCTATTTTTTCCTATAAAATCAAATGCTCAGTGGCCACACTTTTAACAGCTGGCATTAGATGACATTAATTGAATTTATTATGTCACAGTCCATCTAAGCTTCTTTTTAGGTACTTTTTAATAAGTCCAAGAGAAAACACCTGCTTCAGGTTTATTTAGGGGTAGTGACCTATAAGGACATCAACTCAATTTTTAAGGTTAGACTATTGTCGGGTTTACTGAAGAAAAAGGAACAGGGGAAAAAATTAAGTCACAACACACCTCTTTAGGTCAGTTAAAGGCCATATCTCTAGCTGGGATATTAAAAAAAAATTAATCTCACCAGCCCACATTCTAAACGTTAATGCCACTAGTAACAATCAACAGCAGGAAAAACAAACCTGCTAACAACCAGCCCACTCATTAGCAAAAAAGCAGTTTAACTCAAATACTTAGACCAAAGTGTAACACTAAACCAAACTGCCCCACCCACCAGCAAGAAGAGAAGATATAATTGCTTAAAAATCAAAATAAGATTAGTATTTCTTACAAGGATAATGATGTTCCAACTCCCGAGAGAGTGCTCAGAAGGACTAAAGGTGGAGTGAAGGCAATGTCTAGGGATTAGTATCCCAGTCTTAAAAAACCCAAAGTACCACAAGCACACTCAACTAGTCTATGCATTAGAAAACAAGATATTGCTGCTGCTTCTTTTTGTCTTTTGAAATATACAATGTTTTGTAGGCTCTGTCCTTCAATGTGAAAGCAAGACATTAAATTTGAAATTTGACAATTAAATTTTTAGGACCATCTAGCTTTAACTGCAAAATTAAACAGATCTACCTTCTCCTTCCTTCAAACCACCTCACAAAAATAAGAGAAAACAATTCAAACATGATTTTTTTTTAAAGTCCTTCAAAGTATTATAACTCTTAGAGAAAAGGAAAGGAAGAAGGAAAAACAAGAACAAGGAGGGAGAAAAGCTTTAAAAGAAAAGTGTTGGGGGAGGGGGTATCAATGGGCCTCTCTTTTATTTGGCGACAAGCAAGTGCAAGAAAGTTCATTCGTAATTTGTTCAGTTGTCTGTCTTTTGCACATCTGCATTCTGACCAGAAGGAACTTTGAGGTTTTTCTGCAGCACATGAGCATCTGCGGGCTCTATCCTCTTATAGTAGTTCTTCTTTGTCTCAATAATCTCAAAGCCAAACTTCCTGTAGAAGTCAATTGCCGACTCGTTGCTGATCTGAACATGCCTGAGATATAAGAGAGTATCAGAAAAAAATTAAAATTAAGGTTTCATCAAGTTTTAAGCATTCTCCACAGATAGCTCCAAATTGGTTGGAGCTAGAATGCTGCATTTGTTACATTCTCTTTACAATGACCAGTAATCAACAAAGGTTAGGCATGCTTACTTAAAACCTTTTGATGACAATTTTACACTTTTTTTTTGAGACAGAGTCTCTCTGTTTTGCCCAGGCTGGAGTGCAGTGGTGTGATTTTGGCTCACTGCAAGCTCTGCCTCCTGGGTTCACGCCATTCTCCTGCCTCAGCCTCCCGCGTAGCTGGGACTACAGGCACCCACCACCACGCCCAGCTAATTTTTCTATTTTTTAGTAGAGATGGGGTTTCACCGTGTTAGCCAGGATGGTCTCGATCTCCTGACTTCATGATCCGCCTGCCTTGGCCTCCCGAAGTGCTGGGATTACAGGCGTTGAGCCACTGCGCCTGGCCCAATTTTACACTTTTAATCTAATTTTTACATTTGTAAGACAGCTGGTTGAGATTAGAAGGCTCACAGTGTTTATTCTTATAGTCAACAAAGGGAAAAGTACCACAGCTATCAGAATTTTTTCATTTTAAGAGGATAAATTATTAAAAGGCCCTATTAACACACAGAAAAAAATGATGAAAAATAAAAAACTAGGGTCTCAAAGTTTGAAGATATATCTTCCTTCTGATTGATAAAAAACATGGTATGTTTTAAAAATTAAAAATGCAAGCTTTCTCAATTACTCCCAAAATAACACTGTATATAATTCAATATCTCACACGGCCAAACTAAATTATGAACATCCATGACTGTGATCTTAGTCATAGCTCTTGATGTACAGCCTCTTGAGATTCAAGTATAATCTCAGCTAGGTAAACTATGATTTTGATTATTAAACTCTACTACAAATGATCTACTACAATGTTCAAGGCTATCCAACATAGCCTTGAACAAAACACACAAGGTTTTGCACGAGAAAAGTAGGATTAATGGTCTTGAATTCGGAAGACTTGAGTTTTTTCTTTTTGAGACGGAGTCTCGCTCTGTCTCCCAGGCTGGAGTGCAGTGGCGTGATCTCCACTCACTGCAAGCTCCACCTCCCTGGTTCACGCCATTCTCCTGCCTCAACCTCCCAAGTAGCTGGGACACGGGCGGCTACCACTATGCCCAGCTAATTTTTTTTTTTTTTAATATTTTTAGTAGAGATGGGGTTTCACTGTGTTAGCCAGGATGATCTCTATCTCCTAACCTTGTGATCCGCCCGCCTCAGACTCCCAAAGTGCTGGGATTACAGGCGTGAGCCACTGCGCCTGGCCAAGGCCTGAGTTTTAATCCTGATTTCTTCCCTATGACCTTGGAGCTCTCATCCTAATACAATAAAGCAATGTGTTCTATCTCAGGCCCCTAATCTACTATTATTAATAAAACAAAATTAAACAAAACAACTTACTCAAATACTTTGTAACAACTACTTCCACAGTGTTTCTAAAGGCACAATAAGTGACCAGATTTTAAAGTTTCTAGTAAAGATTTCTCCTGCCAACTTATTAAACCCCTTTGATAAGAACATTAAATATTACTTTACTTACAGATAAATGTTGTCAAAAGTACCATCTTTTTCACAGATGTTTAAGACATGATTTAACATTTTAGTTCCTGTTAATAAAACAAATAACACGTGAATTCATAAATCAACCTTTAAATTATGTATCTATCCACCTGCCATCTGAACTACTTATTGAGTCCTAATAGAATTTATGAGGTATAGACTAGATATTCTTATTTTCCAAAGTTGTGTTCTCTCTCTACAATAGCTACATATGTTTAAAACTGTTAGCAGAAGACTAACCTTTTTAAACAAGCACTTCCAGGTAGAAGAAAAACAGAAAAAGCAGAAGGGGACGTAAATAGCAAATCTATGTAGGGCTTCCAGCAGAATTATGTTAATAAACGTTAGTTATTTCTCACCATATTTTACATAATTCAGTAACCCTTTCTCAGTATTCCTTAAAAAGACCCAAATTTACGTACTAGGTCAGACACATTAACGAAGAATATGTTTATGCCTCTCTGAAGAAGTAAAAAAACCACAATTTTTTACCTATTCCTAGCCTTCGGTAAGGTGCCAGACATCCTAGTGTCATGATGTAAAGTCTCTTCTGATTCTGTGAATGATCCACCCTACAGCATACCGCACCTACAGCAATATCATTGAAATAGGCTGCCAAGGAAAATATAAAGATATCATGTTGGACAGAATAACACATTTTATTTAATCTTTTTCCCTTTTAAAGGACTACATTGTTCCTATCAACATTAAATTTCATCAACTATCTCATGAATATCAATGACCTCAAAGCTCTTATGCTATTTTAGGACCTCAAAGCTCTTATGCTATTTTAGGAAGTTTAAGCCTCCTCTAGAGTATAGCTTAAAAAGTGAAAACACACAGGCATACACTAAATAAGAACATTAAGCATTTCTTTTTAAAATTCAACTATTTCATTCAACTGGTTTCTGAGATTTTTCTCCTAACCCAGACCACTCCCATTTCCTCACTTATAAAATAAGCAAACTAAATTAGTTAACTCTTTCTGCTCTACAAAAAAATAGGGCTCAAGAACAGAAAGAAGGAAAAGAAGGGAGGAAAAAAAAAAACCATGTAATACCAAGTTTTGCTAGCTCGCCAACCTCCAGCACATCCTTGTAGAACTTGTCATTGTAGCTGACTGGAAAGATGACCTGATTCAGTCTTTTCAACTGTTTAATATTGTGTGGTGTCACATCTCCCAGCTCGATCCGGCTACTGGAACAAATCAAAATGTACTCAATAAAACATAATTAGCCTCATTTTTAATATGAACATATGAAAGGGGTACCAAGTCTTTTTTACATGATTGATAAATCCAACTCTTTCAGAGTTGATTTATAAGCAAATTACCATTTATAAGCAAATTTTGACATCATTCAATACAAATTCTACTCATAGCTTTCATACAATTACGCACATTTAGGGACAAATATGGCACACAACAACTACTACAAAGGCCAGAATAACATTCTACAAGTGTCAAAATTTTCCTTGTAGTTTATAGTTCAGAAAAATTTAGATATATCTATTTCTGATAAAATTACAGTTCCTTTGTCCAAGTATCTTACTTCTAGTAATTTATTCTAAGAAAACAATGGAAGTATGCAATACCATGCACATTCTGTTCTCTGAAAACCGTGGTCTATGAACTACCTACATCAGTCACAGAGGCGATACTCAAAATTCACATTCCTGGACACACATACCCCATTCTCAGAACCAGAGTTGCTGGAACGAAACAAAGGAATCCACATTTTGAAAACCACCCCAGTATGAAAACTATCCATTAAGAAAGCAACAGGAGTGATATGGTTTGGCTGTGTCCCCATCCAAATTTCATCTTGTAGTTCCCGTAATTCCCACTTCGTGGGACAGACCCGGTGAATCCTGGGGGCAGTTGCCCTCATGCTGTTCTCGTGATAGTGAGTTCTCACAAAATCTGATGGTTTTATAAACAGCCTTTCCTTCGCTTCGCTCTCATTTCTCCTTCCTGCCATCATGTGAAGAATGACGTGTTTGCTTCCCCTTCCAAACTGATTATAGGTTTCCTGAGACCTCCCCATCCTTGCGGAACTGTGAGTCAATTAAACCTCTTTCCTTTATAAACTACCCAGTCTCGGGTATGTCTTTATTAACAGCGTGAGAAAGGACTAATAAAAGGAGCATTCTAAGAAACCACCTGCAATCTAAACAATTGGTTCCATGGAAAAGAAGATTAAAGCTAAAAAGTTTTCAGTTCTAACTTCTAACAAAGAATCAAAGTTGTTTTGCCGCAGAGCTGTAAACAAATAATTTTTAATAGCTGAAGTGAACTTCACTACTGTTAAAGGCAGATCAAATGTGATAAGGCAAACCTGACAGCATTCTACAATTTTCTTACTCCATCCGTATTATTTGCCCAAAAAAGATACTATAGTATATTGTTTTGTGGAGAAAAAGCACATTTCAACCATATTTAACAACGGACTTTTGCCGGACGCAGTGGCTCACGCAGTCAGGAGATTGAAACCATTCTGGCTAATACGGTGAAACCCCATCTCTACTAAAAATACCAAAAAAATTAGCTGGGCGTGGTGGTGGACGCCTGTCGTCCCAGCTACTCGGGAGGCTGAGGCAGGAGAATGG